>NC_056728.1:342305239-342315239 GCF_019279795.1 Protopterus annectens | reverse complement strand
TACTTGTTTCATACTTGTGTGGAAAGTTATAGGATTACATTACAGGAAATGTGATACTCCGTGTTCTCCCAGTAATAGCATATACAGGTAAAATGAAATATGTTTTACATACATTATGTTCATAAAACCAGTTTAGAAATAATATGTGTAATGACTGTTATAGATATGTAAAATTATAGACTCTGTTGATAACTGAATTGTAGTTTTGCTTATTAGCCAGTTGTATATAATTAGTGACGCAGTCTCTTATGGGGTTGGTCTACATCATGTGCATTGTAACATGTATATGGGATATGGTGTTGATGTATTGGTGGTGCTGCTGTTTGCTGTGTGTAGTTACTGCTAGTGTATAACTGCTGAACATATGCAAAGCACTTATGCTCCCCTGCCTTTGCTGGATGTTGTAATGTAGTTTAAGGGAAACAGTACTCAGCACAGAAATAAATAGAACTTGCTTGAGGGACAGGTTCATAACCCAGGGGCTCCCTTCGCTCTGGAATAGAATTCCAGTTCATGTGAGGCAGAGCACCTCACTGAATCTCTTCAAGAAGAATCTCGATAGGTGGATGGGGGATCGTAGGTTTGTCCCAGGGATTACTCCCGTGTCACTATTAGACAGAGGCACAGTAAACTAAACCTTAAAAAGGGCACAGTATACTCAAATCAAGGGGTGGCGTAAACCATACAGAATCGGGCTAGGCTTATAATTGCTCCAGGGCAGATAGCCTAGTATGAACCTATGAACCTACGTAATAAGATATATTGATGGTGGTAACCAAAATTCAGTCAAGTACATAGAGAATGCTACCTAACAATGAAACTCTGAGATAATGATTTATTTTCTTGTGGTTCACAGCTAAGGTATGTCACCACCATTAATATGCATATTACCCAGGAGTCTTTCATAGCTATAATATCACTTATCTAACTTAGAGCTATGCATTCCAGTTTTAGGGATATACAACTGGATTTGTGGTATATCTTCCACATAAAGTTATACAGTGCAGGCACCACATGCATAATGCACATTAAACATTCCTATATTGTTATTGTGGAAGCTTATTTGCCCCAATAAGATTGCTTGTTTGCTAAATTGTATGCTAATTTGTTATAAGTACAATGTTATTGATTTCTGACTTGCATATTTAAGTTTGTGGTATGCATATGATGTGAGCTGTAATGCATAAGAATACAGCCACCATTCTCCACCTATTTTTTTTCATCATAGTATGCACAACAAGCACTTGTAAAGTTTGTTGCAAGAATGAAGGTTAATTACTGTAACTACACATAAAACACAGGACTGCAAATACTTCCAGCTCCAAAGCACTGTACTTGGAGATAGCTAGCTCCTAAACATCATACCTACAGATGTTTATCTAAAAAAATGCAGCTCTTCTAGTTGAACTTATAGATGATATGCAATGTTCATTTCAATTGTGGTGGTGACATTGCATGCTTATACAATGCGACCATACTTATACAACTGTACAGTGGTATCAAAATAAAGTCTCAGTATATATTAAGATAAAATTAGTTACTAGATCATGTATAGTGCACATATCTGCCCTGGACTCATGGATAATATGCAAAATATAACTGAACACATCATTGGACTTCTGTATCCTGATACAAGCAAAACCAATGACAGTTAAAAAGGCAGAAAGGGACCAAAGTAACACATAAAAGAAATCCAAATTTCCTTCAATAATTAATATGCCAGTAATACTACAGAAATATGACAGCACAAAGATACAGTACCATGCTATGGGAATCTCCATTAACTGTACAAACATCTTACCCACAACTAGTGTGGGAAGGGAGGATGCATTCCTACCTAGAACACATTATAATACTATAATATTCCTTCCACATGTGGTTGCCACACTGTCTTCTTGTAAACAACCCCCCAGATTCTCTATGTCCTGCATGGCGTGCATGATTAGTGCAGGAGCTCTGACAGGCAATATGCCTGCCGTGCAATCCAGGAACAGCATGCAGGGGCGTGCACGAGAGCTCCTGCACTAATCATGCACGGACTAAGCCATGGTATGCAAATCACCTCATCTGCAGGAGAAATTCATGCAGATGAGGTGATTTTGCAAGCCAGGAAGCTTGCAATAATCCATGCAAGACTAGTGCTATCTCCAGAAATGTACTTGGTTAGTAACCGAGTACATTTCTGCATAATCCTAAACAGAGATATGACAGCTCCAAATAAATGCTGAATATCATTGAGGAAGCATGTCATTGGCCAAGTATAAGGCCATTGGCATTACAAACTGTTTAAAAAATGCAAAAATCAACTTTTATTTTTTTTTGCCGATCTCTGTTGTTTAAGCATAGGGCAGAGGCGTGCAAACAGGATCGAGGGGAAAATAATAAAATAAACCTAAAATAAGTATTCTAACTAAAATCAGTATTCTGCCATGCAAGTCAATGGCAGGCAGAAGACAACCTTGCCAGGTTGTCTTCTGCCATGCAAGTCAATTACAGGCAGAAGACAACCTGGCCAGTGAGCAATGGTTGCTAAGAGGGGAAGCCCAGTGTGAGACATGTAACTGTGCATTAGCAGGCAATCCTATGCAAATGAGAGGAAGGGTAGTGAATCCCAGTTTTCCCCAGGATGTGAGGCAGGTCCCAACTGTGTAAGAGTATGAATAGCTAGGTGTAAAACTAGGATATAGGTGACATCATGGGGGGTGTCAGGCATACTGTAAGCAGATTGAAGACCTGTGGCTCTGGATTGCTAAGCTAGGGGGTGTGTCTAAACCTGCCTAACACTCTTTACAAAGCCTAAGAGGGTGTGGGCATCATGCACCAGGTTTTATACAAAGAAAAAAAAAGTTAAACCAGGAAATAAAACAGCAGTAGGAAGGTAATCAAGGAGAACTAGCTTAGCTGGCAGGTGAAATGTATCAGAATCAGCCAATTACACAGACAGCAGACCAGCCCAGCCCAGAACACTACTATAAACTAAGCAAATACCTTCCCTTCTGGTTTTTCCCACACTCTGCACCACCAGTGTATACAAGCGGGGAAATTTTAACAAACAAACCTACCAAATAAGAAGGGCTGCAGCAGGCAACATAGAACAACATGTGCAAGAGGCTGAGGGTGGTGAGGATGCGAATGCTGCTGAACAACCCACAGTGAGGAGACAGAGAAGAGTGTACAGACTAACCAGGTAACCTACCAGGGGCTATATGAGCTGGAGATAGTGGAGCTCTATAGGGTGGATAGAGACCTCCTACAGCAGATTGTTGAGCTGTGCCGGCCACACCTGACACACCAAAATGGCCGAGGGGAACCCATCCCATTGGATACCAAGGTATGTGTAGGCCTAGGTATACTAACCTCAGGTACCTCCCAAAGCACAACTGGGGATAACATGGGGATCTCACAGGCATCAGCATTCACAGTATTCCACCACTTCCTGGATGCCATGTCAGCACATGCCAGTGAGCACATATACTTCCTCAAAACCCATGAGGTGTTGACCAGCAATATGCATCTCTTCCACCAAATAGCAGAATACCCTGGGGTAGTGGGTGCTATAGACTGCACGCACATATGCATCAAAGCACCACCCAGTGAGCAGGGCAGGGTCTACATCAACCGCAGGGGCATCCCCTCCATCAACTGCCAGGTCATTTGTGATGCTCAGGGCATTATAATGAATGTGTGTGCTGGTTGACCTGGAGGCTATGACAGTTCCCACATATGGCATCTGACGCAGCTGTACCAGAGATTTGCCAATGGGGACATCTCCTACGGTCACCTTGTGGGGGATGCTGGGTACACACTAGAGCAGTGGCTGATGACACCCGTCAGAAATGCACACACACCTGAACAACAACGCCATGATGAGGCACATGCACAGGCCAGACACATAATAGACCATGTGTTTGGGATGCTCAGGTCATGGTTCCGGTGTCTAGACACATCTGATGGAGCCTTGCAGTATTCACCAGCTACATGTACCCAAATTGTTATGGTATGTGCTATGCTACACAATATGATCCTGCGGAAACAGCTGCAGCAGGAATAGCTTGAGGCAGGGCCACACAGCCCCCCACCAATGCCAAGGCCTGCACACGCACAGAGTGACCAGGAGGAGGAACAGCCTGAACCTGCCCCAGTAGGCAGAAGGAGGCATGCCCAGTATGCCCTGGTCTTAGCAAAGAGGCAACGCATAGCACATGCACTGACACAGTAGGGACCCAGGGAATGACACCTCTCTCTCTCTCGCACATACAGTAAAAGGGATGCCAAATATGACACTACCTGTACTCAACCATGTATAGGGAGTGCACGATGTGCATCCGATATAGGCAGCCCTTCAGCACCATCCACAAGTCTGGCACACCCACAAGGTAAGTCAATCAACCTACCAATTGCCAAATGGAGTAGAATATGTTGTTATCTGTAGCTATGGTAGTGATGTGAGCATGCAAGGGAATTTGGTCGCTGAATGTTATGGCAGCAGACAGTAGACACCCATAGTGGCATGCAGCATGACATCTGTGACACATATTGGAGTCACCATAGTAGCCAGTACTACACAGGGTGACAAAACCCACTGCAGGAAATGTGCTGCGTGACATGTGTGCCCATATGACCTACACATGCCAGTCAGGATGGTTCACATACCCAACAACAGTCTCAAGCAGCAGGACAGGTGTAGACAAACCCAAACAGAGCCTGTGCCATGGCCCCAGAATGATGGCTATGGTTAATCCCCCCCCAGGCCTACACAGACTGACCACAACAGGGCAGGCAGTGGGATGTTAGTTCTGAAGGGTAGGAAGTCAGACAATAATATGTAGGGCAATCAAAGCCACGATCTGTAGTACACTGGTATGCCTCTAGTCAGCATGATAGTTAGCAATACAGAATGAAATGGAGTACCTGACATACCAGTATGGTCATATTGAATGTGTACATGCTTCACGTGTGTCCCCCACATCCAACATAGTAATGTATAAACAGTCAGGTGTGCCCCCCAACCCTGTGTAGAAATGTAGAAATAGTCAGGTGTGCCCCCATCCTACATAGTAATGTAATAACAGTCAGGTGTGCCCCCCCATACCAGTGTAGAAATGTAGAAACAGTCAGGTGTGCCCCCCCAGCTATGCAGAAATGTAGTAACAGTCAAAGCCAAATGATCGATGGATACCCTGCAGAGACAGCATGCTACCTGTTAGTGTACAACACAAAGTTCAGCACTACAGCACAAACTACCTGGACACAATCCACAAATTCAATACAGACGGCCACACTGGGCATGCTCACACACTTTGAGAAATGAAGGCAATGTCAGTCTACAACATACTGAAAGGTCATACTGGGCATGCTCACACACTTAAACACATGAAGGCCATGACTGCAAACACCAGTGGACCAGACATATCTGGCAGTTGCAGTTGTTAGTGCAGACACTTGTCAGTATGCACCATTCATGCTTTGCACATACAGTGGATAGGAATACAGACATATATGTCAGGACAACACACTAAAATAAGCCAAAGGTAGATGTACATAGATGTGTGGAACAGGGTCAATGTGACAAGGAGCCATCCAGGCCTGTCCCACCCAGCACACAGCCAAAGGACCCAAACACATGAGGTGCAGATGTCACCCACTGCAGACAGTAGCCACCAGTATTTGTCAGCATTACAGATTATGTGGTGCACATGCCAGCTGTGCAGCATGACTGTACAAGGAAGTAGTCATCTAGTAGCTGTATACACATACCTGTGACATATGACCCAGTGTGTGCCTGCATGTGGCGTGTCAACCCCTAGATGAATGGGTTATGGCCCATGCACACACCGCCCTCCCCATAGCCCTACTATGACAAGTCTGTTGAGGTCATCCAATGGGAAATACACCTTTGGGAGAACTGGAGTCCACTAATCTCTGTAGCATGTCCTGTAACTGTGTACTGCTGTAGTGTGATAAAGTAGGTGTTCTAACTCCAGGCCCGGCAACTGTGTGCGTGTCCACCTGACTGAGTAGAGAACAATGCTTTTTAGAGCACTCACATTCCTTACAATTCATATACTCAATTTTGGCATGGCTGCTAATGTCACCCACCTAGAAATACACCTCTGGGAACTTTGTAGCCCAGTATTCTCTCTAGAGCATTCTATAACTGCGTACTGCCATAGTGTGATAAAGTAGTTAGGTAGGTGTTCTAACCTCAGACTTAACAGCTGTGTGTGTGTGTGTGTGTGTGTGTGTGTGTGTGTGTGTGTGTGTGTGTGTCTGACTGAGTAAAAAACAATGCTTTTTAGGGTACTCACACTCCTTACAATTCATATACTCAACTTTGGCAAGGCTGCTGAAGTCACCCATCTAGAAATACACCTCTGGGACTATTGCAGCCCAGTAATCTCTGTAGTGTGCCCGGTAACTGTGTGCTGCTAGAGTGTGATTTAGAACTGTGGCAGGGTTCCATCCCCAACCATGGCATTTCTGGATGTTTTGTGTGTGTTTCAATGTCTGTGTACAGAGCAATGTATTATAGGCTAGTCTCCTGCAGTACATTTGAAATGCTCTGCTTTGGCAATCCTGCTGATGTCATTCCTTGTGAAATACACCTTTGGGGAAGAGGTTCTCTAGTAGTCCCCATGATGCGTCCTATAGCTGCTTTATGCTGTAGTATAATATAGTCCTCAGTCATGAGTTCTATACCCACACATGTCAGTTGTGGATGTTTTGTGTGTCTCACTGTCTGTGTAGAGAGCAGTGCATTTTTGGCTACTAATTCGCAGTACATTTGAAATGCCCTACTTTGGTAATCCTGCTGATGTCATTCATTGATAAATAGACCTTTGGGGAAGAAGTACTCCAGTAATGTCATTGGAGTGTACTATAACTGCATAGTGCTGTAGTGTAATAAACTAGTTAGATAGTGGTTTTACTCCCACACATGACAGGTGTGTGTGTGTGTGTGTGTGTGTGTGTGTGTGTGTGTGTGCTTGTAACTTGTATCCTGTGTACAGGTGGTTGTGAGTGTGTGGCCAATGTGGAGCAGGTTTTGCATATTTCTTATATGGTGGCCCTACAATATATCACAATGTCAACCATACTGGGATAACAGATGTAAAATAGCTGAGAGGCTGGGGTGCAAAGCCATGCCCATACATGTGACATCAAGTCCAGGCAATCACAGTTAGCAACCCCAGTATTACCCAGAACACACTTTCAACCCATGTCTCATATACACACATGCCTAGGCAACAGCCAATATGTGGGTAGTACACTGCATATTGGCCACTGATAGTAACTATGGAGTGATAGTAGTGGGCTACAGAGGTCATGTCACCCTGTCCATCAGTCCAATATGCACGTACATGCAGACAACACACCTCCCCCATGTTCCCCAATGGACACCTGCACCACCTGTGGTGCCTTCACATGTGACCCACAATGGACATACCATGCCTGACAACATGCCATGTATGGACAGATGCCACTACCACCAGGGAATGCTGTTAACATGCTATCAATGTAGGTGCAGGGTAAACCTGCTGCCCATTACCAGTACTTGCCACAGGTGGGCAAGACTGGCAAATCTGATGATAATCTGTGTTCACAACATGGGCCAGACACCCCAGGTACAGTTACACATGTCACTGTACATGCATGTGGGAGGTGTGCACATCCTAGACACCATCCATGTCATGGAGTAAGGAACACTTACATGGCAGAGGATGCACAGCATTGGCCACACACAATAGCCACACAGGTGACTGGATGGGAGATACAATACCCACCTGTGTGGACAAATGCAGAAACGACAGCCCTGATCCACAATGCAGACCATTGTCATGTGGCCTGATGCCAAGGTTTACCATCACTTACCCTTGTATAGCCTGCTGGCATAGTTGACCACCACACACCCATGCAGACATGCACCCAGTGTGTTTGTGTGTTGTATGGTGCGTATGTCCACATCCACACTCACTAAAACCCCTCTGGGCATACTGAAGCATGCTGTCTGATGTCTGACACCTCCTCATAATCTTTGCCCATACGACCACTGTATGACCCGTGTGGTGCATGTGATACCTGCACATTGATGTGTTGTGGCAATCCCACTAGTGATGAGTTGTACTTCTGGCCCTGCCAAGTGTGTCAATGTGTGTGCGTCCCTATGAAAGTGTGGCTGTGTTGACGCTGGCACCTGTTCATGTGAACAGGCATGTGCACATCACCTACCGTATATCTACCATATCCCTGTTGCAGATGTCACTCACCATCACATATATGTTTTGAGTGCACCACAGCAAGTAACCCAAGTGGTGCATCCAATAACTGCATCAAACTGTGATAGCACTACATAGTTGTCGGGGGTTTGATGCCCTGTGCTGGTAGGTGTGTGACACAAACATGCTTCAGTTTTACTCTTCCACCCCTCCCTGACATGTATTTGCCTCTGTCTGCCTCCACCAGTCCCTCTCTGGTGGATGTGGAGACCCACACCTGCTTTGATAAGGCAGCAGCAAGTGTATTTTAAGTGATGCTTATGATCAGCTGATGGCCTCTGCATGAATTGCAGCCCTCCCCTAGCTGATTGCATGTGGAACAGCTGTGGTAACATTCCCATAGCCAATTGCATGGAAACACACTCCAGTATTTAGGAACATCATGGTGGTGTTGGCCCTTTTCATTCACTGTGAGCAGGAACTAGATCTGTTGTTTGGCAAACAGCATCTCGGATGGATTGGGGATTTACCTCTAACAACATACACTGTGGAAAGAGGACAACAAACAGGAGGGGGGTGTGCCTGACCTGACTACAGACTGTAATTGCAGCTATACTGCATTTGGAGTAATGTTGGTTTAACAGTGTTTGTCTGGATATGGCTGTTGTACATGTCGCAATACCTGCCATGTCAGTTCCATCTATGAGGAATCCCCATCTGCAGGATCATCTGCAGACTGGGCATTGTTGTGCATTTGGTCTCATGTGTTAGCCACAGAGAATCTATCTGTGGACTGCAGAAGGTAGTGTGAGGATTGCAGTTTGTAGATGGTGACGGCCGTGACAATAACTGACTTCATATCCCTCATAGGACATATGTTGCAACAAACCCCGTTACAATGGTAAATGTATGAGGTTATCACAGCAACATGTCTATATTGGCCCTGTGTATGTACTGTCAGACACACATCTGTCAACCTTTGTAGATATGTCATGCATGAAGTGGTGCATATGTGCTGTATACCATAAATAGTGTCATCATATTGGATAACAAGCCAGTGGTATATCTGATTGCTACACATGTTATGTACAGTAGGGGTTATATTGCATGACATAACCTGGACATTCTGTGGATGATTGTACAGTACTGATGTCTGTGTAGGGATGGTGAATGTCGGCAGTGTGCATATTGTTAATATGTACTTTAGCCTGTGTACAGACTGTGGTAGATGTCAATGTTCTAGTTCCACTTCTATCTGATGTTATATGTTGCCACACTGCATGCTACAATTTTGGTGTACATGTTTGTAGGGCCATACACACACATATCCCATACCACAGACAGCCGTCAGACCAAACTGTGTAGCAGCCCAGTATATGTAGGGTCATTCTGTGAGTGGCACATATGAGGATGGTGTAGAACAGATAGTCCATATACTGTAGTATTATGCTAGCTTACCATATGTGGCTGTGGCTGTGTTCACATTGGTTGTGGTTATGCACTTTCACACAGGTGTATCTTACCCTGTGCTGTGACATGCCTGTTGAGCCTGCTATATATGCAGATACATGTGCATTCCACGATAGGAGATGTAGGCCAGTATTAAGCCAGTCTGCCTGTAGCCTGCACAGTGCATTGTTACATGCCTAGCAGCTTAGTGTACTTACCCAGTGAGATGTCATGTGCAGATACTTGCCAGATGTACTGCTGCCGGGCCTCTCCTAACAGTCATGTATGTCAGACAATGTGTACTACTTCCAATTGCCACTGTAAATACCTACAGC
>NC_056728.1:342227739-342300239 GCF_019279795.1 Protopterus annectens | reverse complement strand
GTCATTAAAGATCTATTGGACCAGGAAGCCATAGATTACAATACCTATGTGTTCTTGGACAATCCTCAACCTAGGGTGCCCTCTATGTTTGGTGTTCCCAAAGTACACAAAAACATAGAGGATCCACCTATGAGGCCTATAGTGGCGGCACAAGGATCAAAAATTTCCCCACTTTCTAAATATTTGGATTTCCAACTGAAAAGATTATGGCCGAAATCTAACCATCTGTTGAAAGACTCATGGGAATTTTTAAGGAAGGTTACGCCTGAACTTTGGAGTCCCAATTTAAAATTTTTGACCATCGACATAGTGGACCTTTTTTCTGTTATTCCACATGACATTGGGATAACATGGTTAGAGGAAGCATTAGCAGCCAATTCCTTATCCAATAACAATGAAAATTTCGTCATTTTGCAGCTTATGGAATTGGTGTTGCATAATAATTTTATTTATTTTTCTGGGAGTTTTATAAACAAATTTCAGGGGTAGCGATGGGAGCTAATTGTGCCCCCACCTACGCCGACATTATCTTGTCCATCTGGGAAAATAAATATGTGTTCAATAGCCCCTTTAGTCAATATTGGGTGGCATATTACAGGTTCCTAGACGACATTTGCATTTTCTGGACAGGATCTGACAGTTTACTTACGGACTTTATGGAGTATTTAGCTGGCACTACTAACTTTCTTACTTTCACATACCAGGTCACCATGGAAAGGTTGGAATATTTGGATGTTGAGCTTACTATTAATAACGAACATCAGTTTCAATCATCAGTGTACAGGAAACCTCGCTTCCAATAGTTATATACACTACAGTAGTGCATCCAGTATACCAAAAGAAAGGGATTGTTAAAGGCCAGTATGTCAGAATTTCCAGAATGACATCTGACGAAGAGCAGTTTTGAAGGAGTGTGAGAACCTCAGAGTTTTATTTTTAGATAGAGGGTACCCCAATGACATGATACAGAACATATATGAACAGGTTAGAAATGAAAGAACAGGCAGGTTTAGACCCATCTTGGGATTACAACATGAAGGGGAAACATTTACTCCCCCGACACCACAGTTGGAATATAATCAAGCTTTTATTACACAGTATAGTGCCAATTCTAGTAGAATAAGAGATATAATTAAAAGAGAATGGGAAACCTTCACAGAAATCACCGACTTGGCCAATTTACATGGCAAGGAAATGAAGGCAGTTTTTCGTAAGGGCAGCAGTATTAAAAATATATTAGAAAAACGCCTATCAAACCCACTCATATAGGCCTAGAAAAGGCACTTACAAATGCGGATCTTGTGCCCAGTGCTCATACATTGCACATGTAGAGGAAGTATTCCTGGAAGCTAAAAACTTGACCATTAGGGCCAAAGGATTCTATAACTGTAACAGTTTAAGGGTTGTCTATTTGGCCAAATGTAACTCCTGTCCTGCATATTATGTGGGCAAAACGGAGCGGACCCTAAAACGCAGAATATATGAGCACAATTATGATATCCAAAGAGGGAACATTACCAATGCCTTGTTTAAACATTCATATACATGTTCTAAAGCTAAATTTCTGTTCTTTGTTCTGGACAGTGTCCAACTGGATCCAAGGGTGGACCATGGCAAACTATTTTAGAACAGAGGGAAACACACTGGCAAATTTACTTGGAAGCTAACAAGGAACCTGGGCTCAACGACCATATATCTATCAAACCAATATTAAAATTAAAAGCAGTTTCAATATAAAAGGTGGAGTTATTAAGAAAATCCCAGTTTTTACATAATATTAAAACTCCCCTGTATGGTGCATTTTGACACACTAATATTCACCAAGAAAAGGATTGTTTTTAAAAAATTTTAATCAAAATAAAAAATTTTTTTAGTAAGTTTACTTTAAATTTTAATTAGTGTATTAATTAAGTTCAAGGATGTATGTATTTAAGGAGATGAAACAGTGCATTCATTGTCTGATGAAGTTACTGGAGTAACGAAAACGAATGTCAAGGTGTTTTACTGGCGTTTACATTAAACCTGTGTTTTATGATACTGTGAGTTCTGTGGAATTCATCATATTCTTTCAGAATCTGCTGGATATTTATTGGTTTTTGCCTCTTCTCGGTGTTGGTCTGTGTTTTGAGTATTGCTTTACAACACCTGCTTCACTTTGGTGGATATATCTACATATATAGATATGTTGTATCTGTTTAGATATTAATATCGTTACACACACACAAATCTAGGTATTGGTATACATTCTCTGTACTGTTGCATGACAGGACTGGATGATATGTTTGTGAAAACATGGAATTTCTTTGTATCTATCATGGCTTAGTGGTAAATCATGGTGTGCAGGGTCTTTGGTTTGAGCCGTGCAAGAGCTGTTTATTTTGTTGCTGGGCAGAACACGGCCCATTGGATACAGAGTGATTAAGGCACTTTAAAGCAGTTGTAAGCAGGTTTGCTTGGGTTTACATGGAGCTAAGCAGTGCCTACACAGGTTAAGCAATTTAGAGGCTAACTGAGTGTAAGACACTCTAACCGGTGGTTAGCATTGCTTACCTCCACGCAAACATGTGCAAACTGCTTACAACTGCTTTAAAGTGCCTTAATCACTCTGTATCCAATGGGCCGTGTTCTGCCCAACAACAAAATGAACAGATCCTGCAAGCCTCGAGCCCAGGACCCTGCAGACCATAGACAAATTGAATTACCACTAAGCCATGACAGATACATATAAACTGGATGGTTTCAGAAACATATCACCCAGCACAATCATTCAACAGTACAGAAAATGTACTTTAACATCTAGATGTATGTGTGTGTGTGTGTGTGTGTGTGTGTGTATATATATATGTGTGTGTGTGTGTGTGTGTGTGTGTGTGTGTGTGTGTGTGTGTGTGTGTGTGTGTGTGTGTGTGTATATATATATATATATATATATATATATATATATATATATATATAAAACTAAACATATATATATATATACACTTTACCTACGGTAACTGTCAAACATTGCAACAGAAACTTTGTTATGCCAACACTATCCCTTCAGGAGGCTGCCCAATTTGGCTGCTAGGTACCAAGAAATGTAATGGTTGTTCACAATGTGAATATATCAATGAATCTAGGTACTTTAGACATCCAGATACAGGTGTCCTTTGGAGCATTAGATGCTCAGGCACATGCTTATCTAGGAATTTAGTATATGTTGCACAATGTCAAGTCTGTTTTTGTTACTATGTTGGTAAAACCAACCGATCGTTGAAAGAAAGAATTCGTGATCATTATTATAGCATACGTAGAAACGAAGTATATAATGCCATTGCTAAACATGTTGCCAACACTAATTCTACACATATCTTCCTGTTTCAGATCTTACACATAGTACATGACAATCCCAGGTTGGGAGATATAGTTAATTTGACAGAGACAGCTGAAGTTAGATGGATCCTAAGATTGGGAGCACATCGTGGAAGTGGTCTAAATGAGGCCGTCCCCCTTAAACCCATTTTGAATGGCAGATCCCTTAGGTAATGTGCTTTGATTTTTATGTACATTGTCAGTGAATTATAATATGTATTATAGTTTTAGTAGAACGTTGTAGAATGAGCACTGCATCAGCTCATTGTGCTCCTGTTTATATGCACATTGTTAGTGAATTTTTTATGAATTTTTTCATTTATTGTAGTTTTATTACAATTAGGTAGATAGGACTATATTAGTCTAGTAATTCTCACAGTTTTATACCTTTGTTACTATGCTGTTCATATGTATGTTGTTAATGCATTTTAATATGCACTGCAGTTTTATCACAATGGGGTAGAATAGCAATACATTAGTTTTGTAAGCTGTATAGTCTTTTAATATTGTTGTTATAGTTAGCGTTTTTCAACGGCTGTATATTTAATTGCTAATTACTTTATCTGTTTCGCGCCATCAGCGCTATAAAGGGTGATTGCTTTTAATTGAATTTTACGTCTGATGAAGCGGACAGGTCGTCCGTGAAAGCGCTCACGTTTTATTGTTTTTGTTTTCGTTTTATTAAAGCTCCTTGAACTTGAAGTGTTATTTCTTCAGCTATCATTTATTTCAAAGTGATTTCAAGTTGTTGCCTGACTGCTAGCTGGATTTACGTACATTCTTTGGGACTTTTTGGTTTCTTTTGATATATATATATATATATATATATATATATATATATATATATATATATATATATATATATATATATATATATATATATATATATATATATATATATATATACCCCTCTCTCTCCATGCATACATCTATACATATATGTCTATATATATATATAGATATATATATATATATATATATATATATATATATATATATATATATATATATATATATATATATATATATATATATATATATATATATATATATAAATATAATATATATATATATATATCTATATATGTGCGTATATCTACATAATTATACATGTAAACTCCCATATATATGTGTATATATATATATATATATATATATATATATATATATATATATATATATACATATATGAACATATTTATCTCTCTATATACAATTTATGTTATGTGATGATTTGTGAGTAATACATATATTTATATATATATATATATATATATATATATATATATATATATGTACATGGGTTACCTTCAGAACATTGACAGACCATTTCATTGAAACCCATTTCACTGACAGACCATTTCACTGACAACTAGTAAATGCAGAAATTTAAGGCAAATAACATGGATGATCGCAGCATTGAAGTCAGTAACTAGTGCTGACACATTTGTGTTTCAGACTTCCTGTCCTTTTACATATGTTTTCTAGTACATATAACTGTGTAACTAGCAATGTTTTAAGTGTATTACAGCAGTATTTGACATATATCCCTATGTGTACCCATATGTTTTACACACTCTGTCCAGACTTCTTGCATTAATAGGTTGTGTGGTATGATATTACATTTCCTGTACTGTTGGCTGATTGTGCTGGATGATATGTTTGTGTAAACATCAGGGCTATGTAGATCTGCCATGGTTTAGTGGTAAATCACTTTGTGTATGGAGTACAGGGTCCTGGATTTGAGCCTTGCAGAGGCAGTTTATTTTTTTGCTGGGCAGAACATGGGCCGTTGGATACAGAGTGATTAAGGCAATTTAAAGCAGTTGTAGTTAGGTTTGCATGGGTTTGTGCGCACTGCTAACTTCCGGTTACAGTTTCTTATACTCTTTTAGCTTCTAAAATGCTTAACCTGTGTAGGCATAGCTTACCCCCATGCAAATAGGCTGAAACCTGCTTACTGCTGCTTAAATGTGCCTACTCCTGCTTATACCCATGCTAATTTCTTTAAAAGAAAAAGGGGTTGATAGGAAAGTGGTGAAAAAGGGGCGCAAAGAGGGAAAGACAGTAGGGAAAATAGCCAGGGATATGCAAGAAGGGTGTAGGGAAGGTCCATAGCTGCCCATTTCTTCTACAACAACAGCTGTGCATATACACTGAATTTGGAGGTAGATTTGGACACTCAACCCCCTGGGTGGGGGTGAGTACAACAATAATTAATTGTGATGCCAATTAGACCAGATTACATGTGTCCAGTGGACATGTGTGCAAAATGGACAGGTATATATGGAGCAAGTTTTTTTGTGGGAATAGATTGCCTTTTTTATTTTTTCAGGTGAGAGTGAGATGCTGGGGAGGGGTAGTAGGTATATTTGGGGAGGTAGGTTGGGTAGGTTAACAGACAAGTCAAACAAGATGCATACAGGGGTAGTATATGGCACATGTGGGGGGTAAACACCTTAGACGAGGAAGGTTGTTTGGAAGCCACAAGCCCATGAGCCCCCAAATGGAAATAGTGGTACTTTGGTTCCCACCCATGGGCAGTTACCACTGCACATTCATGGCCCCAAAGGTGGCTGTGCTGTGGGCTGGGTAGGAGGGGCAGGCTCATCCTCTAATTTGCACCACATGGCCCTCAAGCTGGCATAGCTTGTCTCGAATCTCCTTGTTGAGCTCACTACGCACCATGGCCCGGACCTGATGGCAGGTGACATGTACCTCTCCACCCCCGCTCCCAGGAGGAGAGGCCAAGCCCCACCCCCTGAGGTGATTCCACATGAAGGTGGTGCAGGGCCAATGAAGGAGGAGGTCCAAGGCTGGGCCCCAGATGTGCTGGTGCCCAGTGCCATGGCCAACTGAGGTGGGTCTGGTTGGTCTGCTGGGACCGGCCTTCCCATACGAGCTATGGTGTTGCAGTTTTAAGAAAGATCAGTTAGTAATAGTCAACAGCATTCAGGATTAGTTATAACAGCATGCATAGGTATTCTCATTAACCCAAGACACCAGATTTACAACAGTTGCAGAGCAAGCAGAACACATGCATATATGGGACACCAGTGGCCATTACAACAGCATGCAGGTTTCATTGATGGCAACAGGCCACCACTATGGGAGTATTTTAACGTGGCACATGAATAGAACCAAATGTGAATATTTATAAACCAGTAGGACATATTTCCCAACAAAAGTTTGGAGTGTACACGTACCCATTGAGGTGTGTAATTAGGTTATTGTAGCACATATGGAGGGTGGGAGAGAGGTCAATTAACAACTAATATATCCCTGTAGTTCTCACAACTTTCTTAGTCTCTGCAGTGATCTGTCCCTTACATGTATTATTACACTACCCAATGTCCTTACTTTGTACAATGGTATGTTTGTAGATTAGTATATATGTGGACTATGTCTTACATATAGTCTACACCTCTTACCTGTTATACCTGTTGGGAAAATCATTGTTAACACTACCTGACAAATTCTACACATACTCCCAGATTCTATGTTGATGTTATACACATACCTAACAATCTGTTATTGCACACACTGTGGTCATGGCTTGACAGGATGCAGGTGTTATTGTGACATATTTTGAGAATAGCTGTCATACACTTTGGGTGAGATGCTTTGATGACAGGTTTGTTTTCATATACATTCTCTGACTATGTACAGGTCTGACTATCAGTTATATGTCAGTAAAAGATATGTCAGTAAAAGCTGCCTACATTTCTTGGATCATCAGACTGAATTGTCAGGGGAACAGGTTACCAGGCAGCAGATTTGGGCCATTTATCTGGACATGCTGGACAGATCAGAACAGTTAAGGGGTATGACTATGCATACAGCTTACTACCTGAACATTCTGCCACAGTCTGTACAGTTGATGGTTATGATTATGCTTACAGCTTACTATCTGAACATTCTAGCAAATTCTTTACAGTTGGGTCTAATTATGCATACAGCTTTCTATCTGAACATTCTCACAAACTCTATACAGTTGTGGGGTATGATTATGCATACAACTTACTACCACTCCTGGGATTCACACCCCTGCTGTGTGTGTTAAAAATATTACAGTTGACATCACAGTACACTGTTTTCTCAGGGAATTGGTGTGAAACATTCCAATGTTTCCTGTCTATGTCTCCTCAGTTGTACAATATGACTAACCTCTTGGGACATCCAACATTGTTATACTGAACTTCCTACACATTTTAACTACGTTCATCAGTGTGGGTAACACTGCGTAATACAACAGTACTATTTATGGAATGCAACACTGCAACAACATACGAAAGCAGAATGTACACAAGCACCCCAGGGGTTATACTTGTATTCACAAGATATTACACCTTTATTTACACACAACCTATATGACAGTCTTCCTGACATACTGTCTAGTTTATTCAGTACATCCCATACACAATACATTTTTATACTGGTACAACATTTTCTAGAACTGTTATATTTACTTGTTATGACAGTACATGCAAGATTATTACTAACCTGCCTTGTGACGCAGCCTTTGCAGCCTAGCAGCATGGGCTTGCTGGTTCGCAGCCCACTCATCCGCAACTGTCAGAGAAATACAGTGATATTTAGCCTTTACCTAGCCATAGTATACTCAAGCTAGGCAATCATTATCTACGTAGTAAAATAAGTACTTAGTGCTGTGGCATTGGCCATCTGCCCTGATTCATGGATCCACTGGTCCAAGTGATCCCCCTTTGCCACTTCAGGTCAGCATGGTGATGCCTGACCTGCTCACCAGTCCGGGGGATACCAGTGGCATGGGTGAGATCATGGGTGAGACTGTCGCAGGCCTCAACCTTATACTGAGAGCCATCGTTCTGGCCCTGCAGTAGTCTCTGCTCATAGTGTTTTACCAGGAGCCATACCATGAATCTGGACTCCTGGGTTCCCCAGAGTTGCATTCTAAATTGTGTGCCTTCCCCAACTCCAGCCATTCTGCCTACAGTAGGGAGCTGCAACCAGTTCTGGGAAGCATTTGCACCTGTGGGGTTTAAATATGCCCAATTTCCTGCACTTTCCCATAATTGGACAGTTTTGAAAAGGCTAAGCTATGGTCACACCAGCTTAACTAATGTTGGCATTGCTTAAAGGGGTATACCACTGGACAGATTGAGTTAGCCAGCCTACACATTGCTTACACCAACTAAGCTAAGCTGTGCAATGCTTAGCATTTTCATTTTGGCATTGATTTATTATTCGTTACATGTTATATATGTGTCTGGTATCTGTGATTCATGTGTACGTACACTGTATGGGGTCCTGAGGACTTCAACACTTTCTTACAATATCCCCTCACATCTGGCCTTACTGCAGTACTCCATTTCACATATTTATGTTATGCAGCAGGTTGTACAACATCACACTGTACATAGATTCCTTTCACATGTTAAGTTTGATTTTCCTATGGTGAATATTTGTTTGTTGAAACCTCAGTCTTAAGTTTTGCTATGATGGCTTAGTGGTTAGCTACTGTGACTGCAGTGTCCTGGGTTTGAGCCTTGCACAGGCTGCTTATTTTGTTTGTGGGCAGAACATGGGCCATTGGATACAGAGTGATTAAGGCACTTTAAAGCAGTTGTAAGCGGGTTTGCACAGGTTTGCCTGGAGGTAAACACTGCTTACTTTCGGTTATAGTTTCTTACACTCGGTTAGCTTCTACATTGCTTAATCTGTGTAAGCAGTGCTTACCCCCACGCAAACGCACTTAAACATGCTTATTAGTGCTTACATATGCTTACTTGTGCTTAAACCTGCTTACTAGTGCCTTACTCATTATGACACTGACACTTTACATGTGCATTTCCTGCAGTATTCCAGTTCATAAATATATGTTATTTAGTGGGTTTTGCAACGAAAACATTGGCTATAATGTGCTTTGCCATGTAAACTAGATTGTGCTGCAGTGGGACTCGAACTGGGAATGCCTGCTCATTAGGCGAATGCTCTGCCCACTACACTATTGCTATGCGGCTTCATTTGTATATATCTTCCTTGTTATCCTCTTCAGCCTTTTAAGCTGCTATAACCAAGGCTAAGCAATGGACACACCCACACACCTACGGTTAGATGTACTCAGATTTTTAAAAAAAAATTAAAGGGTTTCTTCATTTTATTTATATGTACTGTTGCTGTTGTACACATGGGGGACTGTTGGTGGGGATATGTGGACACCTATGACTTACCCCTTTCTCCTGTTCTACATTGCAGGAGTGTGTTTATTCTGAGATCTCTGCTCTCAGACACGCACCCTGCACTCGTACACGCTCCATGTAAGCCTTGGAGCTTGAGCAGCATGCCTTATTAATATGCATGGCACGCTGCTGTCTTGCTCCTAAATGGGTGCTTCCATGCAGGACTAAGCTAGTCCTGCATGGAAGTTTAGTAAATCCGGGGCTTTATTTTCTTTATAAAATGCATGTTAATACATAACTTGTTATTCTAGCATTATTTAAGTTTATACAAGCAATATTTAAAATCTGTCCCAAATGTCTGAACCCCACCCTATTATTTAATGCTTTGTCCAGATTTCTTATGCTAATAGGTTGTGAGGTATATCATTTTGCCTCATATTTTTTGATTGTTCCTTATAAAATGTATTATTTTCTGGCATATCACTGACTGAAGTTACTAAATAATGACAGACGTTTGAGTTTCAGACTTTGGTATCTTTCAGAAAATACATTCTAACACTGTTATTCTAGCATTTTTCTAAGTTTAAAGGAGCAATATTTAAAATCTGTCCTTGATGCTTGGGCCGTTGTCCTCCTTCATTATTTTTTGCTTTGTACAAATTTATTGTGCTAATAGGCTAAAAGGTATATTTCTGACTTTTGCCTCATATGTTTGGATTGTTCTCACAAAATGTGTTGTCCTCTGGCAAATCATTGACTGAAGTCATTAAATTATGACAGACATTTCGCTTTCAGACTGTGGAATTCTTACACATATCCTGTTATTATAGCAAGTTTATAGGAGGAATATTGAAAATCTGTCCTTAATGCTTGGGCCTTTGTCCCCCTCATTATTTTATGCTTTCTACAAAGTTCTTGTATTAACATGTTGAAAGAGTTGCCTTATTGTGTGTATTGCTTCCATATTATTATTTGCATTTTGAAAAATGTTTAAGCACTTGTCTTAAAACCAACTCTCTTAAGTGTGAGGGTGGGTGGGATTGTATTACTTTTATTTTTATTTATTTGCATTTGTTTTAAGTTTGAATTTTATATGGCTGTCTGAAAGTACGAATAATCCCATACTGAGTCTGTGTATGTATAGAATTTCTTTTTAATTAACTTGTCTAAAATGATATCCTTGTCTTTGTGTAGCTGAACATGTGTGGGCATGCCCATTAATATGCTTATTTGCATGCACATATATTATGTTCATTAGATGTCCCTGATTGTCCCTGATTTTAAGATCCTTTATCACTGATTCTCTCACCTGGAGGTTGAGAGGTATGTCCACAAACCCTTACACAAATTTAATATGGTCAGTATAGGGAGATGCAGTTTACATATCCTGCTTAGGATGGTCCAGTTACATAACCTTGATGTCCAGAGATATACTAATTATGCATATGTCTGAATTATATTATATCCCCACCACTCTACTCAGTCACCCTGCATCAGTATTAACATTGCGAATCTGAGACTGTATCTGAATCCTGCAAGAGCTTAGTATCATAATAAAGTGCAACCTGAAGATGAAAGCAAACTCTAAGGCATGCCATTTTCAGCAATAATTTATTTATGCACCTATTTGCTTGAGACTTAAGCATCTTATTTCTGTGAGGCTTTGGGACTGATTTATAGTCTCAGCATAAGACACTTTGATGTGATTAGTGAAGGATTGTGGTAGAGGGATTTTAAGCTCACAGAGCAAGCTTTTAAGTGAGAGGGAGGCCTCCAAATTAATTAGAGATATACACCTCTCATAAATAGAATCATTAGTGCTGACCACAAGTTCATTATCTGTGAGGGCAGTTTGCATACTGTCTTATAAGACCTAATGCTAAAAGGCTGGAAACAGAGGTGAAACTAGTAGGCTGACTGTCCATCTTGTCTAATGCTTAGGTGTTTATATGAGTAAAGTAAATGCAATATAAGGTGTATGTAATTATGGTAGAATAGACAAAATATACAAAAGGCTCACCCGTGACAGGTAGTTTTATCCCCAAATTTGCAGAATTTAAAAGAAAGATGGAAAAAAGTTGTTAACACATGTCTGGTACCTGCTCCAATTTGCTCTGTACAATGTGTGATGGCCTCTCTTTACTCAAGGCCAGTAATTAAGGAGCCTCAATCCCCACCACTAACGCCAGTGAGAGATGGTCACTAAAAACAGGAGTGGATTGATACAATGTTTTAAAATGCAGCTTTCTGCATCAAGCACAGTTTCCCCCTAAGAGCACACAGGGAACACACTCCAGAACTGAGTCTGGACTATCTGTCTCTCCAGATCCCAAACAAGACTCACTTTAGAACACTGTGTCCCAGTCCGAAGTACCTGACAAACCCACACCTGGGTATTTGATTTTCACACACACACACACACACACACACACACACACACACACACACACACACACACACACACACACACACACACACACACACACACACACACACACACACACACACACACACACACACACACACACACGATAACTACTCTGCCTAACAGTCAACCACTCTCAGGCTCTTACAAGGGGTAACCAAATTATACTGAGTAAAATAAATACTAACATAAACAGTAGAGTGTAACCAAAATAGTCAGGCTTTTCAGAGTGGCCAAGGCATCACTAAACTAAGCACAAGTGCTTTCAAGACATTACAAATATTCTCTAAAAGACCAGCCACAATGAAAGGTATAAAATATTTAATAATAAATAATAAACTAGAAACATGAGAGTACTAAATATCTAAGTACAATAAACAACAGAGTTTGACTCCCAGGAGAAATAAAAATAACACAGTCAGACACATTCAAACAGATGCAGAAAAACAATACGCAACTACTTTCACTGTATTTTTTGACTGTGTAAAAAATAACTGTTCTGTAGCTAACAATTAATACAACAAGGGAGGGTTGGGAGAGTGTCCTAATGGTTAAGGTGTTTGCCTTACAAACACAAAGTACAAGGTTTGAGTTTCACAAGGGATAATCAACTAGGCTTAAAATGGCTCACAAGGGCAGTTAGCCTAGTACTAATCTATGAGTCTATGTTTGGTCGGAGGGTGGTTTAATGGTAAAGGTGCTTGCCTTTCAAAGACAAGGTGCAGCGTTTGAGTCTCACAAGGGATAATTGGCTAAGCTTAAAATGACTCACAAGGGCAGTTAGCTTAGTACTAATCTATGAAACCTAAGGCAAGATAGGATGCTGAGATCCATGAGGCAAGGTGATGAGCTTCTAACTAAATTGAGCTCAACTAACTGACTGTAATAACTGACATAGATCTTTATATCAGGTTCCAGAGAAAACAAAGCAAACTGCTATGAGAGTTCCATCCTCTCAGTGCTGGTTATAGAATGACATTGCATTTGATCAACTGACTCTGGTACAATACACACACAGAGCTTTGCAAATATCTGAAAGCTATAGAACAATTTTAAAAAATTCTCCTCTTCCCTTCCAGAATTTTTTGTTTAAACATAAACATTTAATCAGTTATAATAACACTGTTGATACATTTTTTAACACAAGCATCTGCACAAGTCAGTGTGATAGTCAAATGACACAAAGTTATTTACAAAACTCCAGCTAACTATGTCAGCATATGTTACACAAGCACTGCCCTTTTCCCCCTGGCACAGATGGCGATACCTTGTATCGTCACACAATGCATTATGAATTTCACATAGCATCGTAGTTTTGAAGACTGAATCTGATGTTAATAAAATCTGAACTGGTAAGTGACGAGTTAAGTAAGACATATCTCTGCACTCCCTTGAATATACTTACATGCAATATTTCCTACTGGTAGTTCTTGTTGTTTTATCTTTAGTTTGCATATCCTTTTTACCAATATTGCTACCAAACTGTTACCAGGACCACAATATTTTTATCTGCCAAAACCATAACATCCTCACTAAAATTTTGCACAACAGGTACTGGGTACTACCTACTGGAATATGTTTTGCAATAGTTCTGTCTTTGAATTAGCTACAAATAATAATCATTTTATGTTTTCTTAATGCTAGATAATTTGTGAAAGCTGTTATACTCCTGATTTCCAATTGGTTTTAACCTCTTCTATGGTATAGGATGCCAGATATTGTTGCTGCATTCCTGTCTAACAGTAAGCCTTATGCTGCTGGTGTTGTATACCGTTCACTGGCATTTCATGCATTTATCCAATGCATTTTTACAAACATTCACTAAAGCGTTTTTTGTATGCTTCATTTACAAAGCAGCCCTTTATACTTTAATATGTATTTGTTAACTAGTAGCAATATATCATTTTCACCAATATAATAATCCCTCAGATTATCAATGCAAAGACTGTTTGATACTGCTATTACTAATAATAGTGACAATTCTGTTCGTCATACATTAAATGAATAATTTCATGCCTTTCAACTCTGTCACTAACTGAGATTTACAAGCAACTGGAAATGACAACAAATATGGGTTCTGAATCTCTGTAGGAGATAATCTATCATAAAACATGATCCTAGTAAACAATTATAACATTGCAAAAATGCTGTTTTTATTGGAGTGTAGTTTTGCAATCTATGCTGAAATATGTTTCTGTTTTCTGTTCAGAGCATAACTTCTAGAGACAGAACAGGTTGTACAGCAGGTCCTTCATTTTAATTAAGGTCAGTTGAG
This sequence comes from Protopterus annectens, assembly GCF_019279795.1. Lineage (NCBI taxonomy): Eukaryota > Metazoa > Chordata > Ceratodontiformes > Protopteridae > Protopterus > Protopterus annectens. Next base: position 342,286,024 of record NC_056728.1, on the reverse strand, counting down.
AGGGATGAAAAGGAAACATTTTCATTTACTTTTTATTGGTCATTTGAGCATTCTAACGTGCAAAATCACATCTACTCACAGCTTAGATATTACTGAGATGCCTAATTGCTTGAATTACCATATGGTTACAGACTCATTAAGACGAAGGCAATTTATTTCAGGTATTCATAAACTGCATAGCAAGGTACCACTAATGAATGGAAATTTAACAACAGAAAAGCTCCAGAGGAACTATTCTTTCCAGCAATCTTCAGGAAACATGCTGTTGTGCTCTGCTGGGTAAAAGTACTATGATGAAAAGCTTTCCTTTTTTTTTCTTTTGTTATGAACTCATATTCACAGCAAAAGATTATAAATAAGAAAAACAAGAACAGCCCTGCTGTCTTTCTTAGTCATAAAGTACTGAGTGTTTGTTCTGTACATGAGAAAGGTGGCAAATGGTTGCTGTAACATTAAAGAATAGTCTGAACAGTATACACACATGCAATAATTACTGAGACATCTGATTCTGTGATACAGACTGAGCCAGTATTTTTCCATACTGCACATCAAACAGCCATTCATTTGGATTCTCCGCCAACAATTTATGTGGGTAAATAAGAGGTGTCAGGATGGTGTTATTGGTGATCATAATCTGTCTATGGCAACTAGACGGGATTGATGTTTTTACTGTCATTTTTTTATTTCTATTGTTTACTAAAATACATTCAGCTTCATGTGAAAATTATTTATATACGGCATTCTGATTTAGTAGGAATTTCTGTTTTGCAACTTTGCAATGCAAAGTTAACTTTTTGAAAAAAAGTTGCAATTCATGCATACCTACCAGAAGCTATGCCACAGTCCATGAATGTCACTTGACTCTGTTTCTGACACATTTTTTGCTGTTGCATCATTCCAGACTACAGGTGGGATTCATACACCTGGTACACATGGAACAGAGAAAAATAATGGAGTTGCCTATGCACAATTCAAAGATAGCAACATATCCCAGCTGAAAAAAGATATGTAAAAACACCTGAGTGGGCATGTGTTGCATACATATTCAGGTCAGCATTGCAGTGTGCATAACAGCGCTGACATCACTCAGATACAGCCTTGCTGTTTGACACAGTAGTCATCTGCATCTGAGGAATATCAACCAAAGAGAGGCCTCCATATTACTTGGAAGGTACATTAACTAGTGGTGGCAGTGACAACCATTCACTAGGTAACCCATCATCAGGGTTCATGCATGATCACAAGAATTTAACTGTGTTTAAGTCTGGGCATAATATGCACACATATATGCCTATAAATGGCCATATGATTATAGCCACAAATACAGATGCAGGAAATCAAAACAGTCTCACAAAATGTGCCCTCATGCCATTGCTATTACTACTGTTACTGGTACTGGATGACAGCACTGAGAAATGCACACCAATAAGCATGCATGGACTGAAGACCCAACATACTTTTCAGTAAAAAGCTGCAGTGATGCAGGAAAGTGATGTTAGGCACAGAGTACTATGTAGTAATGAGACACAAATGGACACCTAGATGGCTGCAAAGGAGTGATACCTACCATAAGCAGCCTCCTTCTTGCTCCAGCATATTAGTACAGCAGGCGTGGTACAGCATTTACCATACTTCATAAAGTTCCTGCTGTCAGGTTTTATAGTGCTGTGCACAAGCACTTAAACACAAACATAAAAGAACATGTTTGTTTGTTTGAGGCCATCTATAAGTAGTCAATATGATCATCATTTCTCAGTCCTGGCAACAGTAAAATGTTAAAGTGCAGTCAATGACAGGAGCATTATACGCATATACATTAGTTAGTGCTACCCTATTGTTCATTCTATATACCAGCACTGGTACAGTCTAGTATTTTAATATTGCTTTTAGTGAGTGATAAAAACTAGGCTGCAAAGTTTCACTGTGATGGTTGTGCCACTGTATTAAGAAGGCTTATCAGACTTATGATATAAATTGCAAACATTCCTATTCTGACAAGGGTTCCCTTGCATTTACTTTGTTCTCCTATCTACCAGTCTACAGTCTAAAATCCAAACTAGAAAAATGCTGTAATAAAGCTGCAACATTTACAGCCAATCAATACCAGTAGAGTAGCTAGGGCAGGGTGAGAAGGACAACTGCAATGGGTGCAACGTTTTGGGGGCACGACCAGCTGATTGCGATCTCTCTTTAATCCAATACTGGCTTTTAAAAGCCTGTACTGAATTTTCAGTCAAACCTGAGTGTTGTAGTACTCTGTATGTGGTCTAAACTGTAGTAACTGCATGCTACACTGTAACAAGCAGTTTGCTACATTTTTTTACTAAAACCTGAGTATTGTAGCACTTCTTGCAGGCAGGGTATAAAGTGCAGCAACTGTTGTTGTTTGAAAATATGATTTTTTTTTTGTTTTAAATTAAAACATAAGGTCCCTAATAATACCTGCAGGCAGAGTATAAACTATAGCAACTGTTTGCTACATTTCTATTGAAGAGTTTGCTACAGTTTAAAAGAAGACATTTAATGTATTTATTTAATAAAATAAATTGAAGGAAGGTTTGGGCAGTGCATAGAAATGGCATTTTAATGGATGGGCATGGGGGTGTCATGTATCTGGCCAGAAAAGACTTGTTTTTCTTTTTAATGGAAAAGCTGGGGGTGTTGTAGATCTAACAGTAATAAGCTAATCTTTGTCCACTGCTACCAGTAGTCATCATACTCATAAATTTCATAAGTGTAGTGACTGCTGGCACAAGTAGCAGTTTCATTAGAGATACTTTCAACCCCATCACTTGGCATTTCTCTGTCAATTCCTTGGCCCTGCTTACTACAATCTCAATTGTTTCCACTGACAAGTTATTGCTGTCTACATACCTTACAACTTGCATCTGCCCCTCCATTTTTGTGACTGCTTTGGAAACTCCACCTACATGCCATTGCAAGTAATTCTTAAATATTTTTTCTTAATTCTTTTTTCTTGTCTCCTTTCTTGCCAAGACTCTTGGTGCCCTTTGTAAGTGAGCCTTCTTTAATCAAAACCTTCTCATCTGTGTCAACCCTGGTACTTGTCTGTTTTTTTTTCTACTCATGCCATAGCCCCTCCTGGCTGTATGCTTTCCCACTCCATTTCCTGCACTCCCATCTCTTCTCACTTTCATTGCTGGTTGATTTCTTCTTTGTGTTCCATGTAATCCTCTCTCCATTCTACTTGCTCCCTTTCTACAAGTCCTACCCCTCTTTTGTCTCTTTTAACCTCTACCTCTCTCATTTTTCTTCCCTCTTCCCTACTGGTCTCCTTGTTTATTTGAATCCTATATATCAAGTTCTTAATACTATGTCTCCTTTATCACTTGAAATATGTTTTGCATCTGTTATTTCTGCCTGACTTCTTCATGTTCTCCCTTTCTTGGCTGCATTTCAGTTTATGACATTCACTTTACTCTTTGCCACCCCACTTGTCTATACTCTGGATGTTTGTGTGTGTGTGTGTGTGTGTGTGTGTGTGTGTGTGTGTGTGTGTGTGTGTGTGTGTGTGCGTGCATGCGTGAGCATGTGTGCATGCGTGTGTGTGTGTGTGTGTGTGTGTGTGTGTGTGTGTGTGTGTCTGAGGCATATTGATGTGTTGGTTTGTGCATTTGAGGGTATGGTTGAGTGCAGGGCTTGACTTAGCAATTGCAGGGCCGAATATGAACAATTTTAGTGGGGCACCTCAGCTGACCCCCTCCCCATCAACCCTTCTGGCCATAAGGCTACTTCAGATTAGGTATCTTGAATATATAACATTACTGTGCATTAATACTTAGCTTATATTCTGTCATAAAACACATTAAAACAGAAGTAAACAACTGGAATCCTGGAGTACATACAGGTCCTACATTTCCTACAGCTTCTCTCTCAAGGTCTGCTTAATTTCCACAGACACACTACAGTGAGTATGTATGTATGGTGGACCATGGTGCTTCAACTGCTGAGTGCACCCCGGCTTAGCAGTAAACATGTCCCCAAGCTTGTGTAGTACTGCCTGCCTCTTCTGACTCTGTGTAGGAGATAGCTGCACTCTGCCTCCTTGTATCTCCCCCTGCACACATCTTTATTTTTTCTCCCTTTTCTGTCTCCCTCTTTCCACCTATTTTATTAAAGCCTTACTCTCCTTCTTATCCCGTATGCAAAAATAGTATATGCTGCATATATTTTGTTCTTTGTATATTATTTTCTTCACAGAAATGCTGTACTATATGATGTTATGACAACTTACAGGTATTCATATACTGATTTTGATCACTGAATTCTTATGTCATGTCTACTTATGATTGTGCTCATTTAAGCTAAAGATTATCCTGTATTATACCTCTCTGCATGTATGCTGTTTAACTTTTGTATTAATATAGATTAAAGTTCCTTACTTCTTTGGCTGTATTACTGCATTACTGAGCTAGAAAATGGTCTATGTGGTACAGTTAACAAACTTTAAATAAATAAAATAAAAATATATTTATAAGTTAAAAATTCTGCCGCACTCCAACATCTTTGGAAGGTGCTGTAGAAAGCAACAAGCTGACCATGCTACTAAAAAAAAGGCTCATTTTGAAACATGAAACCAGGTTAAATATAATGACTCATCATTTCCCAGTTCTTGCTTCCCATGCACTATGTCCTAGAATGCAGGGAATACTGGACAAATGAGCCAGTAGAGCTGTGTTTAATGGTTATGTGAAAACTAGGGGGACAAAAATAATATGTAAAATTTCTACACTCCACTGTACATTCCCATCTAGTATTACTTATTTCTTCCTTCATGGACTTCAGTCATCTCTTACACTTGTCCTAAATGGGATTTTCCTTACCTAGTTAATTTCTCATGGTTTGTTGCAGTCAGTGTGTTTCCACAAACGCACATAAAACTATTGGAGCTTTCCTAGATACCCTTACAGTGCATTTATGACTTAAATTGTTTTGGTTACTGTTTCATCCAGTGAATCATTTTTCTCTGGGATTATTTTGCTCCTGTCTGTGACTGTTGCAGGCATTTCTATGCCATACTAGGGACAACACAGTGTTGCAGTGTTTAGAGTTGTCAACTCACAGGAAGAGGTTCTCTGGCTTGATTCTTGGATGGGGGGCCTTCTGTGTGGAGTCTGCATGTCCGCATTGCGTTCATGTGGGTTTCCTCTGGGTGTTCTGATTACCTCACACATTCTAAAGACATGCACTAGGTGAATTGGACACCCTAAAATTGGCCATTGGTGTGAGTGTGATTGGAAGTCTGTGGTATGGAAGAACAGCCGCAGCAGGGCTAGCCACCCGGTGGTGTGAACCTTGGCTCTAAATGATTTTCACCATTGAAGTAAAACCCCAACCCCATGTGGATGGATGGATGGCTGGATGGATGGATGGATAAATGGATGGATGGATGGACTGTTGAATTAATAACATTGTGCCACATGTTTTAGTGATCAGAATTAATCTCATGTAACACTATCTTTTTTTTTTCTTTATGCTAACTGGTGTTTGTTTTCTTATTGTTTGAGTTTGGCTATTATTCAGTTATTTCTTGTAACTGTATTCATTAGCAACCAGTCATGAATCTCATGTCAGTAAGAGAAGTAAAACAAAATACAATACCTTTCTATCAGTCTTCAAATTTAAGCCTGGTCTTACTATCTTTTCAAACAGTAACTGGAGTGATAAAAACTGGGTGGTTAATCTGACCAGTTTTGGGTTGGAAACCTGTTGAGCATTCAGCAGCAACAAATGACCTGACCACTATGGGAGTGTCAGCAGCTAACATTGTAAGCCATACAAAAGTCATGAAGCAGCTGTTACAAATTATACTGGACCTGACACTAGTATAGGACATGATGGGAAATAGTCTTCTCCACAAATGACATTTGTAACTACTACAAGAATAAGACTTCTTCTTCTTCTTTCAGCTTTTCCTGGTTAGGGGTCACCACAGCGGATCACCTGTCCGCTCATGATTGGCAGTGGAGTTTTACAGTGTCGAGTTGCCAATCTGGCGCCCAACCTTCCACAGAAGGCACACACGCACTCACACCTAGGGCCAGTTTAGAGTGTCCAATCCACCTGCAGCATGTCTTTGGGATGTGGGAGAAAACTGGAGCACACAGAGGAAACCCACGCGACCACAGGGAGGACATGCAGACTCTGCACAGAAGGTACCCCAGCCGAGGATCAAACCAGAGAACCTCTTGCTGTGAGGTGGCAATGCTAACCACTGCATCACCGTGGCCACCCACTACAAGAATAAGACTACCATTTGGAAAATGCCTTGCACTGTGGTATAGTTGCTGGCAGGCAAATCTCTGTGACACATAAGGCATAGTGATCCTATCATAGTCAAGTGCTGGGCCTCAGTAGGGAGCAGGGCCCAAATGGACCAACTAGGTCTAATTGGCTTAAGGCTTGCCCTGTCCCTGAGGCAGATCTATGATATGCAAAGAAATACTACTTCCCCAACTGAAGTATGCTGTACCGTTAGTTGCCTTTTCCTCCAAAAAAGTATTGTTTCTAATTAAATCCATTACAAATAGTATCTGTGGATTTACAACTTAATCACCAAGAACATAACACTATTGCCACACCCTTTCAAAAGCCAAATGGCTTCCTGTCCTTCAAATAATCAATCATCTCCTCCTGCCCTCCACTATCTATAAAGGCATCCATATGAATTCCTTCACATATTCTATAAGCAGACTCATACGAAGGGAGCAAATCTATGACCTTAGATCCCTTTCTTCCTTTCCCAAGATCTCTTCACCCCCCCCCCCCTACACTAGATGAAAAAATCACAAACATGCCCTCTCAGTCTTTGGACCCAAAATCTTGGACTTTGTACCAGAACAAATAACGGACACTTTTTCATTCCCACATTTAGAAAATAATTCAAAACATACCTCTATAAACAAGCAAAATGCAAATGGTACAGCAATGGCACTATTACACAGACATAACACTGACTCTCCAAAAAGTAGTCTTAACCCAGACCTGCAATAACCTAGTTTACTGGCAAACTAGGACTACTTTCTGTATTGTGCTAGTAAGCCTTCAAAAATGCTTAACCTTTTTTTCTAATCAGTTGTAAAAGTACCAAAGCACATGCCCTGGAAAATATTAAACCTATTGTTTTATTCTATGTATACTGCACTGTATTTTGTTTTGCAATGTTTTGTTTGTTGAGTTTACTTTCATGTATATTGAATGTATTCATTGTTGTCCCTACTTTTGTGTATTATGTAAACTTGGGCTGAACCTGAAAGCAGCCCACCTAGATCAGTTCTATCCCAGTTAATAAAGTCATATATAAATAAATAGATAGACAAATAGGTAGATAGATAGACAGGTAAATGAATTACTCCAGTAGATGGCCTTTTCCACATCTGCTGTAGACTGTTGATAGATAGTAAAATTATGAGGATATACTCACCAAATTAAATGATGCATACCTGTGGAATGTTGGAGAGTAGTACAGTAGGCAGACAGACAGTTCCAGGGATAAATATCCAAATAAACATATATTTATTGTATATAAATATCCAAATATTCATAACGGTGGGTTGTAAATGCCTAAAACCAACCTCAAATTTTATGGGAGAGCTTGCAAAATGCATAAGTTATAAGAGCAATATTCTTTACTTTAATATATACTAGGGCGCAGCTGTAGTTTACAGTTTGTTTCTGTGGTTAAGGTATCCTGACTGGGAAGGTTTTGAAATGGAAATATACTTTGCAGAACCATTAGTAACTGGGGAGTGGATCCCCCCCCCCAGTATCACATTAAAAGGGCATTGGATGAGTACTATTCAAGTGTATTGAGTGAACTGAGATTTTTTTTTCTTAGACATTGACAGTATTCCTTTTTTAATGGAGGCAGTCTATGTTACAGCTACACCAAGCTTTGCCAGGCAGTTTTATTGCTGCTAGTAATGATCAAGAATAAAGCTATCATGATGAAAGATGTGGTGCAATTATCTGAATTTCTAAAGCACTGGTACACTCCCACCTCATTAAAGAAGCTCATTTTCAGAAATATGGCATCTATTCCATTATCTGGTATGTTAGCATTGACAGTCAGAGGAGTTGATAATAGGACTGTGGTGTATTAGGCAGCAAAGCTGAATTTTGAACTAAACCTACCACTAGAGGAATGAATATTTACATAAGTGATCTACAGATTTCCCCGATTCTGTGTTGGCAATGTGTTTTTTTTGGCTATGTATACAGGTCAATATACAAATGGTGACAAGGATTAAAAACAGAAAATATCAGTAGTTCTACCCCTTCCCTAGCCACACACACAGACAGACAGATGGACACACACACACACACACACACACACACACACACACACACACACACACACACACACACACACACACACACACAGACACACATACACACAGATATGTGTGCACAAAATACATCCACACACACAAACTGAATCCCATACAGCGCTGCACACCACTGGATAGGCCAGATGCCTGTTTTTAGGAATACTTGCTTTTATAAACTTGGATGGGTATAAAGTAGATGAATGTAATACTCCATTCTTCAGTGTGGAAAAGCACAGTTACTTTTGAAGTATTTTCTATTTCTACATTGGCAGTAATTCCAAATGTTTCAATTTTTCTGTTCCTCTGCATCTGTGTGACTATTGAAATCAACTTTATTAAGTTTAAGGGAAAAAAGACAGTTTTCCTTAAGAAAAGAAATAGGCTATATAGTTATTTGTCTTCTCTCACATATATAAACGTCTATAGTTAAAATATGACCTTTTTGTTTTGTTTTTTTGCTTTTTTTAGGGAAAACTTACTTGATGACTGGAATGTTGGTAGTGGAAAGTAACCAGCATTTTGTAATGGTGGCTAGACTCAGAGAACAGTTAGAAGGTGAATATTTCACTTTCTATACATATAGATATATACAATGAAAATGCTGAAACGCAAAATCTCAAAAATCAAAAACTTGAAACTTTAAGATGAAAAGCCCTAAATGACAAAGACCATAATATCAGACTCCTGGACTTGCATCCATACAGGACCAGTGATAGCACTTGTTCCCTGATCCAAATCCCTGCAAGATTTATGTTAGAACTTGTTCCTGGGTCTGCACTGGTGGGGAGTTTCAATATTCAATATTTTTTGATATTGTGTTTTGGTCTTTTGATATTACAGTGTCAAGATTTAGTTTCAACATTTTCACTGTAAACCATATAGGGTATATATATATATATATATATATATATATATATATATATATATATGTATATATATATAGATATAGATATATCGGTTCACTACGAAATTTCAAAATCCCAAAATCTCAACTTTCAGAATATCGAGTACAGAATCTCGAGATCTTGGAATCTCAAAATTATGAACCCCCCCCAAAACACCACCCAACACACTAAAACATTTGTATGCAGGTGGGCAAGCCCCCCCTGCACCCCCCCACCCCCACAACTTAAATATACCAACTCCGAGATCGCACTACAGCAAGGACAAGGGAAATCTCCAAGTCCACGCTGTATGCTGATCCCTGTTCCGGATTTCGAAGCTTTGAATTGGTCAATATATACAGATGGTCAACAGGTGTGCCAGATCATCAATCCGTGAGGACTGTGCAATGTTGGAGTTAGCATATAAAATTAACAGGGCTGTGCAAAAAAAAAACAATGTTATTATTATTATTTTTTTTTTGTGAAAATTACATGCACTGAGTTACTTTCTTGGCACATGTGTGGTAATGTGCTGATATTTGAGTTGTAGACCTTTTGCAGTTGACATTTCTGAAGTCAACATATGGGCTACTTGACTAAAGTGAGTAGACCTATATATATATATATATATATATATATATATACACATAGATATAGATATACACACACACACACACACACACACACACACACACACACACACACACACACACACACACACACACACACACACACACACACACACACACACACACACACACACACATATATATATATATATATATATATAAATAATTCTGTACATTCTCACTGAATATTTCCCAAGATAAGGAGAAGAATAAAAGTTTTTTTGTTATTGCATTACCCAATGTGTATTCAGTTTGTAAGTCATACATTTTTTGTAGGATAGGATTTGAATAGCAATGCTTAAAGTAGTAGGATGCATTTTAACAAATACTTCTTAATGATTACCCTTGGAAAAATAAAAAGGTTGCTATATGTAGATTTTCCAGCTAATGAGCTTCTGTTACATTTTTTGCAAAATAAAAGTGAGGCATTTCTCAAGAAATAATAACGTTTCATTTTGCGAATGATGCATGGGATGATTTTTTTTTTTTTGCTTTGTTTTTAATTATGGTTTAGCAGGCAATTAACATGACTGGGTAAATGCTTGCCTCATTAATACAAATACTATTTATAAAACTTCTTGAAAATATTGGCTTGCATAAATGGTTGGATGTAATGAATGTTGAATAAAGAAGCACATATTACATATAATTCAAACATACCTTTAATATCAAATACATTTCTAAAATCTGCTGTTTACTATTGAATGTCTTATTTTTAAATGATCATTTTAACTTTTGCAATGAAACGTGTTGAAAAAATATTTTTAATTTTGAGATTTTTTAATTTATATCTAATTAACAGCATATAATTATAAGTATAAAACAGTCCATAATCTTATAATGTCCATTGATACATATGAAACATGAGGAAAACAAATGCTTGTTGATATGTTTGCAGTTTTTCCAGCAAGGAATGACTTCATTATCTTTCAGTATAAGTACATTATCATTCTTCTAAAACAGTGGTAAATAATATAAAATAATAATTCAGCTCCAGATAACAGAATAGATAAATCATTGCTCCACTTCCTGCAAATTTTCAGAGTTTGTTTCAACCTTGCCCAGACACTTAGAAACGGTGCTGAATTAAGATGGGGGAGCTGCCCATACCATAAATCTATAATTGAGCACTACTATAGTCAATGCTTTAAACAAGTATTTTAAAATGATATTCAGTCCATGTATTATGGGGTTCAAAAATGAAGCGTAATGCACAGAAGTGAAATAAAACCTGTTATACAAGAAAAACAGAAAATTTGAACCTATACTTTGTTTGGGAAGATGATAGATAGGTACTCTGATAATAATGTTTGCCTGATAATCTGACTGAAGAAGTTCTCATGTTGGCTTCAGAATGCTTAAAATCTGTAGGCAAAATGAATGAAGGCTCACCTAACCAACATTATTTGAAAAAGGACAACAGACATGTATGTCTCTGAATGAAGTGACATTAGCAGTTTATTCTGAAGCACACAGCCATGAAGAAGAAGAGAAAAGATAATTGAAAATCTTAAGCAATAAAATGATGCACTGTATTTAAACTATGTTAAAACTGTCAAAAGAATGGAAGACAGCTTGGGGAGTATTAACATACAGGATGCAGGTGACTTCAATAATTATTGTTAATGAATTATTCTGCTGAACCTTTAAAGTGCAGGGCTTCCTTATGTTTCTTGGACATTGCTTAAGCATAAAAATACTTGATTTCATTTATCAAAACCACTTAAAATTCAAATTACATTAACTTCGCAATTTCTCCTGGTACATTGAAGCAATGTTTGACCTACCCAACTACGTTCTCTGTGAATTAAATAGTGTTCTTTTGCTTGATTGCATCATGACAAAATCTCCTTATAACAATGGTTACTGGATAAATACTCCATGTAAGTATTCTATTTAGCGAGTGCCCTGCCTGATGCTATATATAACAGTATTGTCAGTACATTATCTTTTGCAGTACTTAGTTCATCAAGTCACTTCTATACACAAATAGCAGCTTGTTTTATTAAGGATACCTATCAGAAGTGCAAAATTTAGAACTGAAGATGTTACAACTTCAGAAAATAAAGTGCAGCTGCAAAAGAAATAATGCAAATCTCAATAATCACTCTAGTATCATTAACCTCACCCTGAAGTCCTGTCAGAGGAGACTGTTTTTGCCATATCTCTGCTACATATGTGTATGAACTCTGAGATAATTGTATGTTGGTACAGGTGGGATGTTACAAGATACCACAGTACTGACTTTAGTATATATTTTCTCCTTATTTGCACATGCAGTCTAACTATTCCAAGGAACATAGCAATTATCCCTGCAATTTTAAAAGAAACCTTTATGTGTATGTATGATTAGTTCCTGGAAGTCCTGATAGTAATTGGAATGAGCTCATTAGCACTTTATCACAAGCTTCTGCATTGGTAGGTCTGCAGTACATCTCTAAGATGATTGAAAACAACGACCATTACAGGGATTCAATATGGTCATTTTCTACCATGTGCGCATTATGGCTTGATGCACAGACTGGTGTGAAAACCTTTAGAGTCAGGATGTGCTATGTAGAGGCTCGCACCCCTGTGCAAACAAGTTAAACACTGCAACATACTAATTACAGCATAAGCAACTGAATTGCATGCTAATTAACCAATGTAACACAGTGGAGCTATTCAACAAGCTATAAAGCAGCCATGTAGACTCCATGCTAGTGTTCCCCATGAATTCCAAAACTTTTGGAATACAGCCATGGAAAGGAGTATACATAGACAGACTAAAAAGTAAAAGGTGTGAGATTTGTACAGAACTGACCTTAACATGTGACAGCATTAGATACAGGCTGGCTGCAACAAAAAGAGAGTATCAATAGCAACATAATCCTTTTTAGTGCCATAACAGAAACGCAGCTTTGCTCCCCCACCCCCAAATGAACAGTATAATTGTAAGTAATGCAGACAGATAAAAGTTTAAAAGTGTGTGGTAAGCAAAATGAATATAAAAAGCATTAAACAGACTACTCATAGTTACATGTCAGCATATGCAATATCTAGGTCATGAAATACATGGGTGTGTCAGGTTAGACTTACAAAGTGTTACGGACATATACGTTATCAAGGTTGGAAATGCAAGTAAGCAGTGCACAATTCACAGTCTCTGTTTCATTAACATCCAACCTCCTCTTCATTTGTGTGCAAATTGTGTTTTCTCTATCAGTTTTTTATTATTATTTTATTATTTCTTGGCCATTGGTTTTACGATGCAGAGCTTATCGCAATCACGGGCAATGGAAGACTAAATGGAAGGTTTGGCTGTGCTTATCTTGTTTCCTCGGTGTTGCACGATCAGCAAAAGGGAGACCTTAAGTATAATTAGTAAATAAGGGAACATCAGGTAACTATTCCAGTGGCAGCACTGCTAAAGTATGACAGTATTGATTCTGTGGAATACACCTACTAATTAACTGACTCCGTGGCAGGCAGCAGGCAGGACCCAGACAGCTAAAAATAGAAACAGATGCATCCAATTACTACTAATGGGCATCATGCAACGCCACTTAGCAACATTGCGCTGTGGGTAACAGCGAGACCTTAAGAATCAATGAGTGAAATAGGGAATATCATGTAACTAATCCTGTGACAGCAGGTGTAAGTGTAAAGCTGGAGTACAGAGGTCCTGGGTTCTAGTACAGTTGTTATTTCAACTTTCTTGTTATAGCAGGTGTTAGTGTAGGACTGCCATGCACATGCTCCTGGGTTCAAATACAGCATATTCCATATACTTCTACTGTTGTTCTGCTTCCCATTGTAGTCGCTCTCACTTATAACACTTGACATAGTGTACATGATATTAATTATATGTATGAGGGCTGAGGCACTAATATTATGTCAGTTATTTATTTATGCATTTATCTATGTATTATCACATTTATTATCAAATGTATGACTCTGGGTATACTGTGTACTATATTCCTGTAAGTATGTTTCTTCTCTCTGGACTCCCGTGACCTTCACATTTGTTAAACATACATACACAACTGTCTCTGCATCAAGTATCTTTGAAATTGCATTGCAGTGCTTACTATTGCGCACCATGTTTATGTAATTGTAAGTGGTGTGCAACATTTTGAAACAGTTTGCACAGGTTCAGTAAACATGATAACTGGAATTGGTGGGAAACCATCATTCTCTATTGTGCTTGATCCATGATAGACATGGGAGGCTAAGAGATAGGTGTCCAGGAGTCCAAGACTTTTTTCGGACTCCTAATGAAACACCACAGTGACAGGTTGCTGCAGGGGGACTATCCTGGGACTTCAATATTAGACTTTAGTCAGAGGTGGTGGGTTCATATACCACATTTCTCAAGTATACAATATTATTAATTCTTCAATTGTGTAACTAAACTTTAATTTTAAAGTAAAAGCTCAATACCAGTGGCACACATGCCCTGCTATAAACCCTAATTTGTATAACTGGAACATGCATATGTGCAATATATGCACATGTAAAGGAGCACTTGCTGCAATCTGTAGTATAGTCTGCATACGTTAGGAGCTGGTATCTTAAAAGTAATAGTTATCTGTTAGGGCTGGTAGTCTTAAGAGTAAAGGTTAAGAAAATAGAGTCAAATAATTGTATTAATGCATTGTATGTTACATATTAAGATGAACTGCGGTGGTGGTGCTGCGGTAGCGTTGTCACCTCACAGTAAGACGTTGTCCTGTTTGATTCTCAGCTAGAGCGTCTTCTTTGTGGAGATATGTGTGAATGGGCATACCTTCGTTGTAGGTTGTGCATCAGGGCTGGCAACTCAGCAATTAAAAATCTACTGCCAATCATTAGCGGACCGGAGTTCTGCTGTGACGACCCCTAACCGGGAAAAGCCGAAAGACACAACAACAACATGTTACATATTAAGATACTAATCCTATCTCTTTTTTTCTATCACCCCCACCCTTATCTCTCTTTGTTTTGTTTAGTTTATATTATTATGTGCCATCAAAATGTGTCCATGTGATCCATGTGTACCATGTCATGAAGTATTCAACAGCACAGTTGGGTAGGCCTGCCCCTTAGAATCCATCTGCCCCCACTCCACTGGCCCCAGAACCCTTGCCAGCATGTCTGGGAGCCAACCTGGCAGTACCACCTCTGCTGCCCCTGCACTACCTTCCCCCTTAGGTAGTCCTGCCCTGGAGGATAGTCCTGTGGTTCTCACCAGGAGGAGCAGTGGCAGAGGTGGTGAGTTTATGACCCATGATGAACTGACAGGGATGGTGCATAGGGCTGTGCACCACACTGTTGGTACACTCCTATGCTGGATGGAGAGGCTGCTCTCCCTCATTTTACATAGGACAAGCAGGAGCAGAAGGTGACTTCAAGCACTGCAGCCAGTAGAGGTGTGAGGTGACAATGATGACAGTTCAGTGGATGAGGACTTGATTGTCACTGTCACCCAGCTCGACAACCATGGGTCCTGGATGTCCCCACCCTCACCCCATCCATGATGTCCACTGACCTATTGTGTTCATCACCATCCCTGTGTCTTGTCTTGTTTGTCTTGCCTGTCTGCAATTGCTTCTTTACCTACCTAACTTACCAAACTCAGAAATATCTACATCCCTTCCAAAACATTCCTTTCTCTCTCAAATAAAAAATAAATGGGCACCTGTACCACAAAAAACAAAATATATTGTCCCATACATAGCTCTCCATTTCATACACGTGTCTTCTTGACAATTTGATTCAATCCAATTTGCCATGAAAAGTGATTATGCTGTAGTCACCCCTCTCTCTCGTGGTGACAGTCCAAATTCAGCTAATATTCTGCATATATTATCAGTTTTTACTGTTGAAGAAATGGATAGCTATGGTTCTTTCCTACCTCCCTTCTGCACATTTCTGTATTGATTTCCATTTGTTTTTCTTCCTGCTTGCTCCCCATTGTACCATTGTCCTATATTTCCCATGTCTTTTCTTTAATGCATTATTGCACAATGGTTCATTGCACACCAGTGAGCAGAAACAGTAATACGAAAGAAAGTAAAATTATTAGATTCAGTTGTATTCAAACCCAGTACCATCTGGCCCCAAAAATGAATGTATCATGGCATCACCTGAATTAACACGTGCCACTACACAGTCAGCTAAGAAGTTAGGTGTATTTCAGAGACTCAGTACTGTCAGACTTTAGTATCTCCTTTTCACCACTGTCCTATCTTCCCCATTTCTTTTCTTTAATACATTATTGCATGATGGAGTGCATTGTGCACCAATGAGCAGCAACTATAATAGGAAAGAACTTAAAAGTGTTAGATTCAGTTGTATTTGAACCCAGTACCATCTGGCCCCTAAAAGAAATGTATCACGGCAGTAATTGCCTTAACACATGCCACCGTAGAGTTAGTTAAGTGCCAGGTGTATTCCAGAGACTTAGTACTAACTGTCTGACTTTAGCAATGTGGCTTGCATTTGTGCAATTCTTAGCAGTGTGCAGACCTGTGTATCTCACATGTGTATGCACTTTGCTAATCATTTAGCAAACCTGCTGCTCACCGTACTATGGAAATGTTTTTATTATGTTGTATTACTGCTGTTTACTGTCTTTTTCCTTTCTATGACATGAGATTACATGTAGAAAGATTACAAGCTGAGGGCCCTATCTAACTATATGTCATATATTTAAAATGGTTTCTGTTAAAATCTGGAATGGCACTTATGTGAACCTGGGAAAGTTGAATGTGTGTTCCACACTTTCCATAATGCTGATCCAGAAATGTTGAATCCACAGTGGCGAATGATAGTTTGCATTCGCTAATGTGAGATCAACTTTCCAATAACAGATTGCACTACAGTGAGAATCGGGAAATTTACCCTTTTCCCCACTGCAGTGCAATCTTGGAGTTGGAATATATAATTTGTAGAGGGTGCAGGGGTCTTATGCTGCTGCAAAACAGTAAAAACTACTGTTATATAATTAAAAGTTTTAGGAGACGTTAAACAAAATAGCCAGGGTGTCTGATGTCACCTCCTACTATTTCATTTAATGTTGAATGTGGACATTGGAGAAAGGACATTTGAAATTATAGGCAAATAGACATTATGGTGAGACATTATGTTTAATCTTTTTGACTTTCAACATTTCAATAGTAAACCATTTAAAATGCACCCATTTGTTGGTACCCCCCAAGCACTACAACCCTGGGGTCACAGTACTTTTTCTACACAGATATTAACCACAATACAAAATGTAGTATCAAATGATGTGTGCTATGTAATGCACATGAATCTGGTAACATGCAGAACTAGAGCTACTGACCCATAGACCTAAAAATCCTTATCTGCAAGGCTACTGCAGGAATCAGCATGGATCATATCTACAGGGACATAGGAGACGTTCAACACACTTGACCCTGCCTATATTGGTTTTGTTATGAGGACATACCACCTATGTTTGGTTATACAGGCCATTGATGCTGTCCCCCATTCATGTCTCATGTGAAGATCTCCTATATGAGAATTAGGCCATACAGTACTAGATGGACAGCCAACTGATTCAACGATAGAGCACACACTCGCAAAGTTGGGGACTGCACCTCCATCACTAGCCAGCTCACTAGTGGAATGCCACAAGGATCTGTGCTGGGCCCTCAACTGTTTGGGAAATACTTCCCTGAAATACAAGCAACAGTAGATGGTCTGTAGTTTACCAAGTTTGCAGATGACTGATAGCTGGACACACTCATATAGAGCCCCCCAGTGATAGTAACATATTACAGTAGGGGCTGACACAAACGGATGATTGGTGACAAACTCGGAGACTGAACTTTAAGCATATAATGACTCTTTGTAACCTTTGTCAATGACATACCCTTGCAAATTATGATATATATATATATATATATATATATATATAGAGAGAGAGAGAGAGAGAGAGAGAGAGCACCTCCCTAAGCTTAAACACAGTGTTGTGAGACTTGGGAACACATATTGATTGAAATCTATACTTTCATCACTGTGTGCCCATAGTGGTGACACACAATCTGCATTTCATACATCATACACATAGACATCACATCCAAGACCAGAGTCGTCATACCTCATCTGTACTTTACCCTTATCACACCAGTAATGGAGTACACTGCTCACATCTCTCTGTACCTCGCCAGATGCCTGCAGCAATTGGAGAGAACACAGGGTTGTGCACGGGAGACTCAAAGTTCTCCAAACATGACATACATGGAAAGACTGACATACCTCTCACTATACTCTGTATCATACAGGCTGCTAAGAGGTGACTTATGGTTGCCCTATAGAGCAGTCTCAGAGCCTGACCTTGTAGAAATGATGGACATCTATAATTCAAATGGGACAATTATACTTTGCCCCAGGGTTCTCAACCTAACCTGTGACATAAACGTAACATGCAAGGGATGGATATATCCCAAAATGATTCACACTCCTCCATAATAAGCTACTGGTTGGGTGATTGTAAAGTCACCTCTGGGCTGGCATCTATGCCTCTCATGGACAGGGCCAGTTGGTGTTGTTCACAAACATGCTCTGCTAAAAATGACCATCCAGATATGCTCAGTAAGAGTACTTGTATTTTTGCACAGCTAGGCTTGTAAACACCCTAGTGCTATTACTCTAGTAGCCTCATACAAAGCTATGAAGCTATGTGCCTATGTAGACCTCATAACCTGTTGACCCCCACATGGCCTGCTGATGACATCTACTATAAGTCCACCCTGCACTGTTGTATAAATCAGACATGTGCCATGGTGCTTGTGTAATGTACTGTGTTCTGTAGTCTGTATACTTAGATATGCAGGGGTTCTGTTCTCACTGCAGTCAACTGTGTGTGTGTGTGTGTGTGTGTGTGTGTGTGTGTGTGTGTGTGTGTGTGTGTGTGTATCTAGACAGCAGAGTAGATGTGTGTATCCTGCAGTTACTTCTCTAATTACATGTACATGGATTGCCAATACTTTGGTACTTGCTCATGCCTACATATCCATTTCATAAAGACCTCCCAACCTCTTGTCTCCCACATGGCTTGCTGATGCTATCTGCTATAAGTTTACCTGCACTCTTGTACAAATCACACTTGTGCTGCGGGGATTGCATTATGTACTGTGTTCTGTAGTCCATATACTTAGATAAGTTGGGGTTCTGTTCTCACTGAAGTCAACTTGGGGTTTGTGTGTGTGTGTGTGTGTGTGTGTGTGTGTGTGTGTGTGTGTGTGTGTTTGTGTGTGTGTGTGCGTGCGTGTGTGTCTGTGTGTGTGTTCATAGACAGCACAGCAGCTACAGCAGAAGTGTGTATCCTACAGTTACTTCTCCAATTACCTGGATTGTCAGTATTTTGATACTTGCTCATGCCTACACATCCATTTCTTACAGGCTTCCCAAAATCTTGTCTCATACATTGGTTGCTGATGTCATATACTAAACGTTCACCTGCACTCCTGTATAAATCCGACTTGAGCTGTGGCACGTGTGTTAAGTACTATATTCTATAGTCTGTGTACTGTAGATAGGTAGGGGTTCTATTCTCACTGCAGTCGACTTTGTGCATATGTTTCTGTGAGCTATTGCTTGATATTACAGACAACATTTTACACCAGCATTTGGAAGACTGTTATTTTCTCTTCAACAGACACTGCTGATGTCATCAGCTATAAAGTTATGTCTGACAGACTCCAAGTTGGACTTGAGATGTGGCGCTTGCTTAAACTACTGTGTTCTGTAGTTTGTGTACTTAGGTAGGGATTCTTTTCTCACTGCAGTAAATTGGATCTGTTTGTGTGTGTTTCAGCTGTTGCTTGACATTACAGCTAGCATATTTTTCCAACATGTGGGACACTATCATCTTCTCCTCAACAGACACAGCTGATGTCATCACTATATTACATTTTTGGATATGCAGTACTCCCACCAGAGCAAAATCAAAAACTGGTCTGGGAGCCAAACAGAAGTCACCTCATCCTATACAACAAAGTTTACAGTGACATGGCTTTTAATCTATCCACATACATCATGGCATGGTGTGTAGGCCCGTTGTTATCTTGCTGAGAAAGTCCTGTGGTCTCTGCAGCTACTACATGTCTTTGATGAGGTACATGTAAGAATGCGCATTATACTCTATTAGTGCTGTAATGAGGTTTTACTACAATGCTGTCATACAATCCTAAGATCTCAATATGATGGTGTGACTTATGATGTGCACAACATATGCTTTCAATAGCAGTGTGGACACTTGGTGGTCAAACTTCAGACTGGCTATTTAGATGTGTTCCCAGTGCTTGCATCTCTGGGTTTCTGCATAGCAAGACTGTTGTCAATGCTATGATTAACATGGAACCCCACTTTTCAAATGGACAACATTACAAACTCACATTTCTGGATTTATTTGTACATCGTGTGCCTTTGTCACCATTCAGATGTGTGTGTTAACTCCTCCATTGGTGGACTGAATGATTGCACATGATATGCAAACTTGATAAGCCAAAGGCCATATACTTTAGCCTGAAATGTCAAGAAATACAGTTTAAACAGTGAAGAGACAAGCACGGATCCCCGGGGTTTGCCAATAGTGACATCTCTACTGGTACAGGTTGATTCACCAACTTTCAAATTATGTGTTCTGTCAGTGATCCAGTTGTTTACCCATCAACTGATGTAAGGTTTAAGCCCCAGCTTGGGGGTTTCCTCAATGATACTTGCATGTGTGATTGTGTCAAAACCCTAGGCCAGATCATAATAGGCAGTATGCCCTATCTTACCTTAATCCAGGCCTATCACAAGGAATCCATGTGCTGTGACAACATCACCAATCACCTATGGTGTGGTCAAGCACATACACCCTCCTGATATGGTTGAATACACAGTTTGACACACCTTCCAATGACCTATACAATGGTGTACATCACGATGAATCCACCTGAGTTGGCGGGACGCAGCTGATGCATGCATGTATAGGGAATTCTGACTCTCCTCGACTGTGAGGTAGACCAAATGTCATCATGGACCTCTTCTACATGTACAGTAGTAATATTCCAGGTGTATGCAACAGACCTGCTACATCAGGTCCTTTACATTTAATAGATGTCCTCATAGAGGTCATCTAGGGCATGCATGTTGACAACAGTATCATCTTCTGGAACTTGAACAGGTTAAGGCATTTGACCAAAATTCATACTGAGGTATTCAGTCAACACGGTCGTATGTGCCCATGAACAGCTATGTCACCAAATTAGTAGACCAATATATGACATAAGTGACATCTCACTATGTTGAAATATGTGATGTGACATATATCTCAGGTCCAGTGATCAAGTTGTACATTAGGGGTGTCTGTTAGGCCCTTTCCTGCCCATTAGTTAAGTGATGGACATCACAGAAGACATACACATCCTGTGTCCAAACAGCTGCTTGAAGGACTGCAGCCTGTGGGCAATCATTGACTCCGACTGTGATATTAGTATAATACAGCCAACATATACTGGAGACTGCTGCCACATCCATGACAACAACTGTATTGACAAGACACATTGAGGGATTTGTTGAATCAGGAAACAGAAACACCACCCAAGTATAATATGGACATCACACCCTATAATCAGACCAATAGGTATGTGACCTGTGTTCTGGGGTAGAGGGTAAGTGGTACAGCCACCAGCATGTGGTCACAGTGATGACTGCTCCTTTGAATGTAATACAACTACTGGGTATGTAAAGGGCATGCACGCAGAGTCCATAACAACATCATGGTTCCCAGACTTCATCACACCAATAATGGTGTACAATGCACCCTTCAAGTACCTCTCTACACATCTTCCAGTGATGTATAACTGAAGCGTACCACCTTTGTCACAGTGGACTGTCACAGAGCTTATTGGCTATACATAGATATTCTTTCTGGGGAATATACATGACTGTCTGACGATGAGGAGCATTAATAGATTCATACATTCATAGGTGTTTATTATGCTAATGACTAAAAGGGCCTTTTTAAGCCTAGCCATGTATCCCAAATCTCTGACAAGTTCTGATACCATTGAGAAGTGTAAGCAGGGGCTTGACAGATGAAATATTTACAAGCAGAGGCCTGGGAGATGAACCATTTACAGGTTGCCTGTATCTATTAGAGATGTAGCTGCCAAACTAGGGATGAATTTCCTGTTCCCCATCTAATTATCCAAGTTGCAGTTGAAAATGGGTTAGGGAAGGATTGTGTTTCACATGAATAGGGAGCCTGTTCCAGAGACAGTGTAGCCTCTGGGATATATACCTCTCTCCAGCAGGTACTATTTATATCACAGGCAAGGCTTAAGTTTTTAGACTGGATAATTCTAGTGCTGTTTATTTTGTGGATATTCCAGAGATCAAGCAGAGTGGGATCTGAAAATACCCTGTATGCCAGGCATAAATGTCCCCTCAAAAGTATGTGGGAGACAGAATACAGGGATAAGGCCTTAAGACAGTCTGCATAGGATATTTTATGTACACCCTGTATTCTTTTAGTGAAGAACCTCTGTGGACATTCCAATTGTTGGATATGCCTGGTTCGGTACATAGCAAAGGGGGCATTGTACTCAATGATAGGTCTGATGAATGCCAAATACAGTGGAACAATGACTTCCTTGAACTTAGATTCCATACCATTGTTTATAAGTTGCGTAACAAAGAATGATTTCTTCATTACTGTAAACATGTGATGGTCAAAGGCTAGATTACTGTCTATGTGCTAAGGCCCTCACTACTGGCTCAACTCTAAGGGGTGTGTTGTCAATATGATAGTTATCAGGGGTTGATGACTTCCCAAAGGATACTATTATGCATTTCTTGGCATTTAGGTTTAGTCCATGACTCTGACACCAGGTATTTGTCTGTGTCAGCTCTTTTTGGAGAACATTTGTGTCAGTGTGGGATTCAATGACAGCTTCTAATTTGCAATCATCTGCAAATTTAGTCAACTAGAGACCACTGACATTGGCCTTGACTTCTGAGAAGTAAATGCCAAAAAGGAGCGGTCCAAGGACCGATCCCTGAGGGAGTCCACTTGTGACTAGCATCTATGCTGAGGTGTACTCCTCAGTTCTAAATTTCAGTCCTGTCTGTGAGCCAGTTGGATACCACCGGGTGACATATGGGTTTGTACAAAACATCTTGAGCTTGTCAACAATGTCTGAGTGCAGTATTACACCAAATGTCTTGTTCATGTCAATGTTGGCAGTGTGAACCATTTTGCCTTCATCCATCGCTTTGGTGACCTTCTCAAAGAAGTCTACCAGGTTCAGTAGGTATGACCTGCCCTTAAGAAAACCAAACTGGGTTGGGTCCAGTGTCTAGAGGTTTACTATATCACTGTTGATCATTTCTTTGATAATTCTTTCCATGACTTTACATATAAGAGTAGTGAGACTTATGGTTCTGTAGTTTCTGAGATCTGTAGATGGCCCACCTTTGTGCAGAGGGATAAATGCTGCTGTTCTCCAATCATGAGGCATAAAGCATGATTAGACAGTACAGTTACATAGCAATTTCAGAGGACCTGATAGATCATGTTTCATGCTATTTAAAAGGCACCCTGGGATATTGTCTGGGTCCATTAATGTAGTGTCCTTGGCCTTAGAGTGTTGTTATCCCAGCTGCATCTGTGCTACCTGTTCAGCTTATGCACACACTGCATTAGTAGGTGTTTGACAATATTAATGGCATGTATATCATTCATGACAGTATGGATTGTACCACAGATATATGCCATGCACACAAGGCAGCTAGCCTGTATTGTACATACTGTCACATACAGGTATAGCAGTGTCCCTGCTAACACCTCTTGCAGACATAAAAGTACCAGGACAATGTACGTGGTTACCCTCATAGAATGTGGATGTATTATAATAGTTGCCAAATGTGTGTGAGCAGGCTCATCTGTTATCACTCCACATCACATATATTATGCCACATGCATGGGAATAGTGGTGGTATTTTTCTGGTATTGTCCATGATTGTGGTTGGGTTTTGTAATGTTTACTATGATCTTTTACCTGTGGCCACCTTGCTGGAGACATCTGTTGAGAGTACACTCCTAGTCAGGTGTAACAGTTTGCAGCTTCCCAATATGTACTCTACCACAATTGTATGTCAGATCCCTGATAGATGTCCTCTGCATTATTCATGTAAAGATGCTTATCTCACACACATCCTCTTAATTGTTATGTCACCTTGTGTGACAGTCACAGACAGCACATTTTCACTGTACAGTCATACTGTACCATATAGATATGTGCTTGGTGTTGTTACTGCAACCAGCTTTCATTGATATACCCTCCTCTGCTGTACATGTAGGGTTTCGCCTGTACTCTTTCCCTGTGTTCATTCCTACAATTCATCTGTGTGTCCCTATTCAATACACACACTTCCCCTGAGTGGTCATTTTTACATGGCAGTCCCATGTCCAGTTATAGATCATTAACACAGCTTCAGTACAATATGCCAGGAATGGGATATCACAATATCCTGCACTGCAGGTACACTGTCCTGTACTGTGTTTGGACCATGTACTTCACATTCATACGTCTCAACTGCTCAGATATTCCCAGGATGTCCAGATGTTTTCTTTATCAAATATGTGGCTTTCTGCCATATCACTGGGGTGATCTCTGGACTGATTTGACTCAATAGTATATACATTTGGGTGCATACCTCTCAACTGTCCTGATCTGTGCAGAATGTGCAGCTTTTGTCTCATATTTGTGATCTTTTCCTCATAACATTTTCTTTCCTGGCAAATCATTATCATGTCATTGCAGTGTGCAGTCAGAAACTGATGACTGGCATTAGAGTTTCAAACTTCATGCTCTCCAGAATGTTCATGCTAATGTACAACTTATATATATTCTATCAACTTCCACCTAAGTTTGGATGTGTACTATTAAACATCTGTCCCTATTTCTGGCCCTTTGTTCCCCCATTTTTATGGCTTTCTCCACATTTTTCGCTCTAAGAGGTTGCGAATGTTACATTCTAACACATTCCCATGTGACATCTATGTCAGATATGTCCCTCTTACTGGTTATTTGTCCTCTCATTAAGTTGGCCTTTGTGCAGATGTGTTGCACTAACAGAATAGCAGCTATTTATAATGCCCCTGTAATCATTGTGGCATTCCCAGCAAATATGTAGGTGTTCCTCTTTACATGGAATTGCTATCTGCATTTGCTTACAAGGTTTTTTAGCCAGCAACTCTGTTGCAAGCTGCAAAACCTAGCTTTGGCATGCCACACCTCATTAATATGCATTGCAAATTAACTCGTGCTGCACACAGTCGCTGTAACATATAAACTCTGTGTAGGCTCTGCACGAAGCCTACACAGAGTTTATTGAATCCCTCTCTATATTTATCAAAACATTATCATTCTCCTTCAGATTTCATTTTTTTCTCTTAGATTTCCTTCACTTTTTCTAGAATTGTTAGTCCCATTATTTGTATCCTCCTGTCTCTCTTCAGTGGCACTGCATGAGTCCAAGGAAGTCATCCTTGGTTTCCTATCCTTAAGTTTATTTCTCACTTGCTCCCTCCCTTACATAAGTGTATTTCTTCTTTGCTCCCTTCCTTCTGTAAGTTTATTTCTTCTTACCCCTGACACTTGTTAAAACACTTTCAGTTCTGCAACAGTAATTTATTTTCCTGAGCTGCAGTCCAGTATTTTGGGCTTAATTTTCCTCATTGCTTTGGTGCTCTTCTGCGGGGAGGGGTTGGGAATGTAGCCTAGCCTATGAGCTTAGCAGTTCAAAGTCTATAAAAACCTCCTTACTGTTAGACAATTGGTTAAACAGGCAAGTGCAATTTTTCATGTTGTATATCACTTCTAGTCTGAATAACTTGTTATTAGATTAACAGTGGGGTGACTAATTCAAATCACAAACTTAAAGATACAAACAAAATAGTGAACATATTAGGTATTAGCTGAATGTAAGCACCTACCCTTGCTCCAAGGCCACATCACTATTTATTCTTTGTGAACTTCCCTTCCTGCTTGGTTTCACTCCACTCCTCTATCCTACCCCCAATTCCCGCTCTCCCCTACACAGCCTAAACATACCAATCCTGATAACTTTTTCTTTCTTTTCTAGCACACTGTATCTCCTTTCTCAGCCACATCCATACAAACAATATTACCCACCACAAACAATCCTTTTTTCAACTATTCAATATATTACCACAAACAGGGCTATAACACAATCAATCATACCTCTATTATTCCACCCCACCTCTTCCATTCATTACTTCAAACTTAAGATCCAAACTCTACAAGCAATAAAACAAAACTACACCTACAACAAAAACTCTGTAACCCATACCTCTTCAACATATACCCCATATCATATCAAATTAACATTAGATGGTGACATACATCTCATTCCAGGACCATATGCTGCCAACTCTACCCTAACTCAAAACCAAATATACCTCCTTCAGCTCCTAAAACAGCCTCATTGCAATTTTCCACCTGAAAATCCAATGCTTTAGCAATAAAGCAACTAAACTGCATGCAGGAATAGCTTAACACTCTCCTTATTTACTAATAATTATAGAATGTTACCTAAAGCCCCATATTAAAGGCAAAGAAATACTACCACCTAGTTCCAACATAGTAAAGATAGATAGGGAAAACAAAAAAGCAGGAGGTGTAGCCATATTATATAAAAAACAATCTGCAATTTCCCCTTTACCCTCTCCCTATCTCAGCCTTTAATAATGCCAAAATCATTGCTGCTCTACTAAAGCTAATCCCTCACAAATCCCTATCCATAATGGGAATTTGTGTCACTCTTAGAAATAGCAGAAGCACTGCCAAGGATTATTTTTGTCATGGGGTCACTACTAATATCACACTAGAAAAGATAATTTTTGGAGATTTCATTATCAACTGGATGTCTGTCAACTGAAACCATCCTCAAAATTCCATCAATCTCTATGGCCTCAGCCAATTAATTACCTCTCCCACTTGATACATAAACAACACCAACAAAGCTTCAGCACCTGATTGAATACTCATCACCTCCCCTAGCAACACGTTCTTCTATAGCTCTCTCTCTAATGCGTGAAGTAACCACCTTCCTACCTTTATCATCAGAACTCAAAACCAAACTCCCAAATCACACCACCTTAATGAAGTACATAATCTCTACCACTTTCAAAAGAAAAAATTCTCCAGAACCTACAACTTTCTAACTGGTAACATCTATAAGATCTCCCGTTAGATGATGCTGTTACAGAATTATTCAGAATTGCCCTTAATATTCTAAACAGTTTAGGCCAATTCAGAACAAAATGTATAAAAGCAATACCAATCCCTTGGCTGACCAAAATCACAACACATCTAATGAAACTCAGTTTCAAAGCCTGGAATTCCTGGATGAAAAATAAAACACAAAACAAACTGCAAATATTTTAGCAACTCAGAAATCACACCAAAGTACCAAATCAAAATAGATAAAAAATGCTACACTAACCTACAGTCCAAAAACCTTCAAAACCCAAATTCAGTCTGGTCAACTATTAGCAAAATCCACAAACCAGGCCATTCTACCCAACTCAAACCCACACTACCCAACAATGCAGAAAACACTACCTCACTTTTTAAAATTTACTTCATAAATTCAGTCTCATCCCTCATCAAACACCACACCCCTCACCAGCCCATCCATTCCCAGCAACATCTATGACTCTGCTCTATTGTCATTGCAACCAGTTCCCACTTCAACCATTAAAAACTTCTTTTAAAACTAAAATTCACCACCCTAACATGCATCACTCTCCCAACCAAATATCTAAAAATGGCTGCTGAAGCTATAACCTATCCCATTTCAATACTCATAAACCACTCTATTACAGAAACATACATCCCAAAACCATGGGAAAAAAGTTGTATCCTGTGACTATAACAAGGAGGAAATAACACTAAACTTAGTAACTACCCCCTATTGCTATTCTGTCCCTTTATTTAAAATTCTTAAAAATGGATTCGATCACAATTCTCCCAACAAGAAAAATAATCTCCTTTCCCCGTATCAACATGGCTTCTGCCCTCATGACAGCTCTCCTCCATTTTACTAATACTGTAAATACTCATAGGAATGAAGGCTAGTATCTGCCATCTTTCAAGACATTTTCAAAGCCACCAATACAGTCTCATATCCCATCCTCCTACAAAAAAAATCTCAGCTCTAGGATTTGATGACACCTCTACTGCATGGTTTAACATCTATCCCGCTAACAGATCACAGGCCATAAAATGGCAGAAAGACTTCTCTCCTTTCCCTTAGTCTCCAGAGGTGTCTCTCAAGGGTCCAATTCTTGGTCCCATTCTTTTCATCCTCTTTATTAATAACCTCCCAAATATCTCCAAATCAGCCCGAATAATTCAGTACACCAATGAATCTATTATCATATGCAGCACCCAATACCTTAACAACCTGCAGTAAATCACTCAAGAATCCTTCTTATCCATTGAAACCTGGTTATCTGACTCATAACTTTTTCTTAACCCCCCAAAAAAAAATCAGACTTATTCTCTTTACTCCAAGTCACCTATTAGCTGAGAAACCCTCCTTTGATATTCTCCCAGCAAAATAACACTAAAACTGAAATCATGCTGCATACTAAACTGCTTAGCATCTAGCTTAACAACAGCTTAAAATTTGACTATCCCATTCAACATACAGTAAAGAAAACTCACTAGAAATTGGATTCCTTATACAGACTCAATTTCCTCACTGACAAAATCAGAAGGCACTTACCCTCTACCCTACTATTTGCAACACTACTCAGCCCCTACTTGCACCATCACACAAGTCTCTCAGCTCTCAAAGCTTGCACAATGTTATCACAAAGTAGCAACGCTTGTAATAAATCACCCACAAAAATCTCACCGCTGCCTATTACTCAGAGAAGCAAACTGTCTCTAACTATCACACTATCTTACTCCAGATTGTGACTACTCATAACCTCATCTATAAATATCAAACTGTCCATTTCTGTCAACTCTAATACAGCCATCCCTAAAACCAACAGTACAACTGGTATCAGTCTGTTCTCAAACTATGTCACCAGAGCATTGAACACCATACCTCTCTCTTTAAAAATAGAAAAACACCTCAAATATTTTAAACAGAAGCTAAAGTCACACCTGTAGAATCTCTGGCTCTGCCCTTGTACTAACCCTAGATAAGTACTTCTAGACTAAACCGTAACTCCACACTTCTTCCTTCCCTTCACCTACTTCCATTTCATCTTTTTGTCGCAAACCTTCTCTATACTGTCACCCACTCACCATAATTAACTACTACCCACCACTTTCCCACTCACTTCATCCTTCTTACATTAGCCTACAGAATATCCTTTTTCCCCTCCATTTCCTCTTTCTTCAAACGTTCATTCACTTCTTGTCCTGTTCCTTCTTTGACCAGACTGTCTTCTAATACACCAGTTGCTAACTAGCGAAAAAATATATATAAGGCATAAAAGGATGCTGCTTTTCTAAAGTATACAATGCTTGCTACTGGGACACACCGAGATGTGTCTTTATACTGAATTATGCTCATCATCTTCTTTTGCTCAAAACAATCATTTGTATGTGCACCTTATTGTACTATCTGCAAGGACTCCATTACTATGCAGACTTTTCAAAATACTATTGAATTACTTTTCTATCCCATGTACAAACTTTCACAAAATGTGTTTTCACTAGAGTATGTATACACTTGTAAAATGTTGTTTATTTCTACACTATTCACTAGATTATGTATAGACTTGTAAAACATTGTTTTCTTCTACACTATATATACATCTTTATGTAATATGTATCATTTAGAGTTTTTGCTCCCTGGCCTCCACTGAAAATGGGAGTCGATTCCATGTCTGACTTTCCCAGTTAAATGCAATGCATAAATAAATAAATACATAAATAATTCAATAAATAAATACATAAATAAATTGCGTGACAGGAGTTAAACCTCTGCTACTAATGATTTTAACAAACTCATTAAAACGCACTAAGAAAACTAAGGCGCAAACAGAAGTAACTAAGGTTCACAATTTGCAATTTAAATCTCATATGCTTTAAATCACATTTGAATATTTATCTTGGTTCAGGTCAGTCTTGGATTTATTTTAAATCCAAATATATTCTGCATGGTTTGGAACTTAAGAGATCTCAGCACACCTGTTAGATGCAGCATGTACATACAACGAGCTAAAAAAGTAACTCATGGCTCTCACTATTGAATTATTATATGTGTTCTGTATTACTCTAAAATTATGTTTTTCTAGAGAAATTATTTTGCATATAGTCATAAAAAAGTGAAAACAAAAATAGCTTCAGTAAATTAAAGCTCAACTGAGCAGAAAGCTTTATTGCTTGCTAAACTATGACCCTAATGTGCATTTTCCCAAGTTCGGATTTAAAACTAAGAGTCCATCCAGTCAGGATTGTTTACCTTGCTTGTTAAAACTTTGCTCCAAGGATTATATTCAGCCATAGTAAGTTATGCGAAGACACTGTGTAAATGCCACTGGCCCTGCTATGTTGATCAAGGACATCTTCAGGCTACCATGGGCTTGGCAGATAGAGAAATGACATTCTGTGTGGTAGGTTGAAACCTAAAATAATTTGCCAGCCAATTCATGAGGTATTGTGCGTACACAGAAGGATAAAAGTAAATCAGGACTTTCAGTAATTGATTCATGTAAGTACTCTAAGGCAGAAAAGAATGAAGTGTCCCTAAAATTCAGAGAAAGGAAATGAAGCAACTTTTTCATACACCGGGAAAGATGGGGAGGGAAGACTAAAAAGCAAATCATGCTGGAACAGGAAAGCAGGAGGGGCTGGAATTTTAGTTGATTTAACATATGAGATTATATAGAGGAAGAATTGAATGTTATTTACTTTGACAGGCACCGGACTTTCCCTAAAAGGGCATGAAAAATGTATGCAGTATGCATACAAATTTCTTCATTAATTGTGAGGTTCTGTTTTTTTGGAAGAGAAGAACATTATCTCTATTCATTGAGCTGTTGAAAATGTCCAGTATAGTCTCCTGCACAGGAAAAGTTGCTTTCTATAAAGTGCGCTGTACATAGTTAACTGTATTACTTAGTTTACAACTTTACACAAATACAAATTTATAATTGGGATGGTGCTTCATAGCTGCAGGTCTGGCATAACTCTACTGTTGTCAAAACAGATTTGTTTAGAGATCAGATGAGTGATTATAACAATTGTCACTTAAGTGGTTAGCTTCTTTCTTTGTCTTTGGTGTTGCAGCTAAGAGTTAAATCAAATGACTAAATGCTTTATCCTGAGCTTCTCCCATCCCCCATGCATCCATGTTTCTTTTTACTTTAAATGCAAGTAAAGTGTGGAGCTAGTGCATGAACAAATACAGTCTGACAGTCCTCCTGACTCAGATGTTTTCTCCTCCCACTTATATATTACTGAAGGGAATTCACAGTTCATCTGCAACATCTGTACAATCTCTGCCTATACAAAATGCTATCTCAAGTATTTTGAAATTAACAATTCACAAAGAAACAATGGGAGGATATATGTATGTCTCCCAAATATGCAGAAAAATGTAGAAGATTTAGGATTTTTGCTTGGAAATGTTTAAATAGATATTTTTATACCCAAAGTAGATTCCAGAGAATTTTTCTTCAGGTAGACAGCAAATGTTGGAGGTGTGACAAGGAAAAAAGAGATACTTA
Source organism: Protopterus annectens (assembly GCF_019279795.1). Taxonomy (NCBI): domain Eukaryota; kingdom Metazoa; phylum Chordata; order Ceratodontiformes; family Protopteridae; genus Protopterus; species Protopterus annectens. Next base: position 342,254,394 of record NC_056728.1, on the reverse strand, counting down.
GGAACATATTTTCTAGTAATGCGGTGGGTTTGCAGAGTTTAAGGATTTCTTGCAGGATGCACTGTTGGAGATGCTCGGTGGGAGGATTGGTGTGATGAGGGAGATGATTTTTCTGACCTATGATACAGAATTGGAATTGCCTAGACATGGTAAGGCCTTGCTGTGTCTAATTATGGTGGCTTCAAATGGAAATCAGAAACTAAATCAACTATATTAAGGTAAGGTAAGGTAAGGTATGTTAAGGTAAGTGCATAGATGGTGGTGTATACAAAATTTAGTGTAGGGTTAGAAGTAGGGTTTAGTTTAGTGTATGTATGTGTTTATTTAGATTGTTTGGGTAGGTAGTATGCAGTGGGCGGTGGGGTGGGACAACTATGACAGTTCGAGCGCTTGAATTTCACGGTTTAGGGCATTCGGTGTATTCGCGGTTTGTGGAATATGTGTCGGTGTTTATGTATTCAGTTACTAGGGCTTTCAAGCTTGCAATAGACCCATTTTGTTGTACTACCATCCTTTTATTTTCTTCCACCACTGTTTCCTTGTAACCTCTAGCTACAAAAATGTGTGCTGTTTTTTCTATTTCCTTTTCAAACTCTTTTTTATCACTACATATTCTTTTTATTCTAAGAAATTCCCCATAGAGGATAGATTTAATAGTGTGTGTGTGGGGGTGGTGACAGCTTGGGTTCCTATCAGTTCGTCGAAATTTCAGCAGTTCGAACACCATATGTTCGAACTGTGAAGTTTGAAAACAGATTATCATGAAGCCGCAGAACACCAAATTCTTTCCCAGGGAAAGAATTTGGTGGGCCATTTCTGTGGCTTCGTGATTTTCAGCACTGTGGTGGAAAGTTAAGGGTCAGGTTCAGGTAAGTCTGCGATTGTGTGGACATTAGGGTTAGGGCATGGGTTAGATGAGTTAGGGTTAGGGCATGGGTGAGGTGGGTGTGCGATAGTGACAGACTTTAGGGTTAGGGCGGGATAGGTGAGTTAGGGTTAGGGCGCATGTCAGGTGAGTGCGCGATAGTGATGGACCTTAGGGTTAGGATTTGGGTTAAGGTAAGTGGATAGATAGTAGTGTATGTACAGTTTAGTGTAGGGTTAGATGTAGGATTTTAAGTGTATGTGTGTGGATTGCTGTTTTTTTGGTGTGCTTGTGTTGTGTGTGTGTTTCTTGGAACAGCGATTTTTTTTTCCTGGGAAAAAAATCGCTGTTTTAAGCCTTTGATGGTTTTGCACTTCAAGGTTAGAAGTTCGAACATATGGTGCTCGAACTTCTGCCGTTTTGATGAAGTGATATAGACCCTGACAGGTTTCCCCATGCAGTATATGACTACTCTTTTCAAATTTTCTATATAAACTTGTTTGTATTCTACCATCATTAATACCTTGGAAAGTTATATCAATAAAGATTCCTTTAACACCTGTCTGTATTCCAGAAAACTTGATATTATAGGGATTTATCTGAATTTTTTGCACAAATCTATTCACTTCTTCCCACCCCCTTCACAAACGAATATTAAATCCTCTATAAATCTATAATAACTTATGACATATTCCCTAAAAAATTCATTACTATATACATATTTATTTTCAAACATGCCCATGAAATAATTTGCATACATGGGGGCAAAACCTGCCCCCATGGCTGTTCTATGAAGCTGCCTATAAAGTTCCCCATTGAACTCAAATATGTTATTATTTAAACAAAAATGTATTAATTCAATAATAAAATGTGTTTTAGGCAAGTCCTTATAAAAAATAATATTGCTTCTAAGCCATGTACATGTTCAATATTTGTATATAAACTGGTAATATCCATAACAATGAAAAACATGTCCTTCTTCCACTTTACATTTCTGATTTATCTTAAAAAAAATCAAAGGAATCTTTGATGTAAGACCTTAGCTTCTCTGCTTCTTCTTTCAAGTAGGAATGAAAAAAAAGAGCTAAGTTTTTTGTTACATAACTGCATGCAGAGACTATGGGACGTCCTGGTGGATCCACTAAACTTTTATCTATTTTAGGGACACAAAAGAAGTATGCCATAGTATTATCTTTAACTGAAAAAAAATTATATACATCCTCCTCTGAGAAATATTTTAGTCTTAACCCCTTCATTACCAGTTCTTTGTATTTAATTGCTGCTTCTTGATAACATCCCAGCTCCACCAAGGCATAAACTTTAACATTCTTTAAATGAGCATAACACATATTCAGATACAGATTATAAAGAAGCATCACTAATTTACCCCCTTTATCTGATGGTTTAAACACCAATTCCCTATTTTCACTTAACTTTAATAGACTTTTCCATTCTTCTCTATCTACTTAAATTATATTTAACTTCTTTCTTGTTTTTATTCACTTTTCAATCTCTTTATCTATTGAAAATTGTAAAGCAGAAGAAAATTGCTGTATATTTTCATCCCTACACACAGGAATAAAATCACTTTTGTATGTCACATTTTCAGTGTTTAACTTACAATAAGCATCAGTTTCTAAATCAGAAACACATGAATGAAAACTCATTTCACTTACATCATCTTCACTGCCCACATTGTTTTCATGAATTACATTTGTATCTTGTGCAAAAAAAAAAAGATTTTAAATACAATTTTCTAATAAATTTAAAAACGTCAATTTTCAGTTCATAGCAAATTAAATATCACTGGGGCTGCCCCACCTAGACAGTGGTTAGAAAAGCAGGTGGGATTCTTCCAGTGGTTATAGTGGTGCATGTATCACATGTTGTATGCCCACACAAAATAATTTTCTAGGGTCAATCAAGAATGCTCCCACTAATTAACCAAGATGATGTGCATATGCATCAGTCTAAATGGCTTGCCTCCAGGTAATTGGCAATTCCATTTTCCCAAGGACAGGGATAGTTGTTGGATGAGAAAAGTGAGAGTTCGTTCCAGGCCAGCTGTGTCATACCAGGGCTATTCTAAGAAGTTTTAAACCAATAAACCCAAAGGCCTATGGACAGAGTGACAAATGACTGGAAAATCAGACCGTGTCACTAAAATGTAGTAATACAGTGAAAAACAAATAATGGTTTGGAAAATGTCAAACAGAACTGAAGAATACTGTAAACAAATGTTGCAATGAGTTTTGAGGGTATCTGTATTCACAGCTTGGTAGATGAAGAATATATTCTGAATCAGTAATGTATGGAACCTGTCATGAGTTTTGTAAATAAGCTGATGGTTACATGATATACATTCACGGTGTGCTTCTTTAGTGGCTTCATTAGTCGAGCAAGACAGCTTGCATTAATTGGTGCCTCACAGTACAATTCCTTCATGTCCAGTGCTGCACTGCCTTCAGGCTTCTTCTTTTGAATAAACAGCATGAAAGCTAAAGCCTTTAGTATTAATGCAGCTTACAGTCTGATTATATATAATATTTGGGAGCTGTCAGTGATCTGTGTCTGCAGCTACTGAATAATCCCTTGCAATTCTTCTTTTTATAGTTTGCATGCTTGCATTGTTTTGTGTGTTTACACTTATTTTATTGTGGTTTTCCTATAAATTTCAATTGCTTTAAAGTAGTTTTTTTTCAGTGGAGTTTTAAAAGTTCTTGGCTATGGCCACTTGGCTAAGATTTGTTTTACAATCTTTCTCTGCAAACTTCTAGCTGATTTATGGGAAGTTTAAGGTAAGCAGAACGGGAAAATGCTTCATTTTTTGGGTGTAGCCAGTGTTGTGTGACTACTACTGCTGTTTGTTTTCCATCCACCTATACTCACCATATTGTACATTTAAACACGGTGGCTGTTGAGTTGCCCGTTCTTCCTATTCCCATCTTGATGTCTCCATTCCCCTCTCGTTCATATTTTCTCACCTAGTTAGTCAACGCTGCACTACTTAGAATATTACTTTTTCCCATCTTATTTTTAAAATTTACAATATCTGTGACAAGACTAACATTGGCGACCCAACAGACCATGTCTTAGGGACAATCTTGGCATTAGTGCTTCTGCTTTGCTCCTGGTGAGAAAAGGAACAGAGGAACATTGTTTCTTGGCCACACTAGACTACTGTTTATTATAAAACCTGAAAACTGCTTCATATGAACCAGCTATGGATTACTGTTACTGTTTTGTTCCTGGTGAAAGAAAGAACAGGAAGATATTTATTCCTGACTATCTCTGGTTGTGCAGTGTTGTGTGGTACTTCCTGGATTAGTCTGGTTGCCATTTTAGCCTAAACCTGTTCATTTTAAATTTTTGCTTGTTATGTTTCTTGACTGTCTGTTGTGCTAAGCTGGATGTACAACCAATGTGTCTACCAGTATAAAGTTCCAATATACATTCAGACCCTTGCAACATCTCAAATAAGACTGCTGATTATCAAAAGGCCTGCAACTTACTTATCAAGCTCGTCCTGAGATTAGTGTTATTATTTTGCTCCAGATGCATGTAGCTGTGGTGAGAGCAGATCCAGTAATAAAGGTTATAGCCAATACGATTTCACCACTGTTTATCATTCTTGACAAAGCATGCTTAATTCTTCTTACATTTTGCAGTATTTAGTACTCTATGTCTTTCCAACTACTACTGTGTGTGTAACAATTCGCTAGTTTAAATTGATCTTTTACTGTAGCCCTTCTACTGCACATTGTATTAGCTTATACTTGACTGTATTACTGAAAGACCAGTGCCTAGAAATCACTCTGATGGGTAAACTTCTCTCTTGTTCTGTGTTACTGTTTAGTGACTGGCTCTGCTTTTAGGGGCTATAGCTATTGTGTCCAGTGCTAATTAATTGTTTTTTATTTGATTGTATTTGATCATATTATTTAGGAACCGGTGCCTAGAAGTTACTCTACTAGATGTACTACTGTCCTTTCTAGTGTTACTGTTTAGTGACTGGTCTGCATTTGCATTCTAAAGCTATTGTTGCCAGTCCCCAGTGACTGCTCTGCAGTGTGCACATGTAACACAAAACTGTCATAACAGAAATCCAGTCTTACTTTCTGATGATCTCGCAGCATACCATACAATGAGAAATGTTTTATGCAAGGCCTCATCTGCCATAAAGCTGTACAGTGTGAAGAAAAGAATATCAGTAATAAAGACATAGTTGGATGAAGACATGCAATACAGAACATAATGATTTCAAAAATAAGAAAAGCCTGTGAGCAAAGAATGACATAATAAACATTTACATCTTGTCATTTTTGAACACATGCCAGGACAGATATCTGAAAGATGCATAATAATCATGGACACCACAGAAATACGCATATTAGTAGTGTCATGAAGAACACCCTTGAATGGGTGACAGCACTTTCCTATCATGAGTGTATGGGTGCTCAACCTTGTAGGACAAGGCATGAAAAAAATGACCTTCTGACTGTGCCATAACTATTTTCTGTGTGAAAGCCACTTCTATCTGACACACAGATGTTACTGGATTCAAACCCCTGCCTATGATACTAGTTTTAGACTCTCTAGAGTTCTCTATATTGACTGTGAGTTCTACAATAGATAACAATGGAGGTAGTCACTAATAACTGATATATATGTGTGAAACAAGAAAGGAGTTAATTAATATAATTTGAACAAATGGATTTAATCAGAATGCTGAAAAGGAGCTCCACGTGTTTCTGTCCACACAACACTAAGCAATACAATATCAATGCTTCTTTGCCAAGGAAGCTGTTTCCATCATGTAGTACACACACTGTATCAGAATTAAACCACAGTCTACACATGTAGGTATGCTATACAGGCCAGTACTGAATGTTTGTGCCACAGGAGCACTCACAGCATGACTTACCCAGAATAACCGTTTCACTGCCATGCAGTCACAACATGTGATAATTTATAATTGTCCAACATAAACATGGATACAACTAACTAGACATATCTGGTTTTGTGTAATGTCAGTATATTCATACATAGTGTTGCCCTTTTCTCAAACTGAACTTCAAGACATGTGTCTCTACTGACTAATGACATATGGATGAACCACAAGCACCACAATGGAAGTCTTAACTCAAGTGTGACCCTGTATCTATGCTTAGTCATTACATTGTGGGATTGTGTCACAAACAATCTCTTTGAAGTAAAAAAGGATGGCGAAGACCTCTCCCACTGTAAATGTACACATTATAAATATAATGGATGTCATTCATGCATTACAGTATAAGGCCACACGATGCTAACAGTCACTGAATGTGGATGTTTGACCCCTGAGCATTTGACTACAATACATGATATTGTAGAGAATGAATGCACCATAGTGGAAGCGTAACTACAATTCTCAGATATGTTAATATTTCAAAGCATTACATCATGTAATTTCTGCAAGAGATATGTGTGTCTGTAATTTCTGTCATACAGCAACAACATACAGAATATTGTTTCATTCCCTTGTGTCACAGGAGAATGAATAGTACAAATGTTATGTAAGGAAAATGTAATCACATGTCATCATTACTCTGAATAAAAGCATTGCTATGTAAGAAATTATCAGAGCTTTTTTGTGAGAGGAATCAACATATATATGTGTACACAACAGATGTGTTTAACAACAGTGTTAGCAACATGTACATTTACCATAAAATTGACACAGCATAATCCGAGCAGTAATGGTTAGATCTGAACTAACTAAGATCACAAGTTAGAGATTAGTACCTGAACAGCAAATGCTACACAACATGTTGCAATACAACTGTGACATTGCATAGTTGAATGGATGACATCATCATTGTTTATTAGCTAGATGTTTATGCTAAAGAATTATGGAACTACACATCAACACTGTACAGCTACATATCATATATGTATTTGAAGAGTAGTCTACACAGTAGACCAGACACAGCATGAAAGTGAAAGACATACTCACAGCTGGACTCAAACCTCTATGTAGGTACATAATCTACAAAGCGTGTATCAAAATCATGCACTGCTGGAAAACTCACACAACAAATGTGGCATACCATGATTATTTAATAATTCTGTCCCAGTTGGACTTTCCCAGTAAGCAAATGTTAAATAAATAAAATAAATAAATAATTGTGTTGCCAAAAATGTATTTCCCTCAGGGTGGGGGGGGGTGGTAGAATTTGCTAGTTTAATGCTGTACCACTGAAAATATATCTCATAGGTGGACGTGTACATAACAGTGATTGTGAGGTAGCCAACTGTATATGACAGTAATCAGAGTCATACTATTTAAGCAAGAATGGACTTGAACCACCTACCTATCTAGTTACACAATCTACAGAGCACAGTATCAGCAACCAGCACCACAGGATAAGTCTAAGTACAAGTGAGGCATACAGCATCTATGAATGGATGACATTCATGTTGTATTGCCAAGAAGATGTGTGTGTGTGTGTGTATGTGTGTGTGTGTGTGTGTGTGTGTGTGTGTGTGTGTGTGTGTGTGTGTGTGTGTGTTAAAATGACTTTTACACCCAACTGAGGTTATAAATGTTGCCACTGCAAATGCATGTAAACCAATCATGAATCAATGTACAGTTACACACACACACTCTTAGAAGGTAATCACTAATGCATTTGAACCTCCTACTCATTTAGTTTCACATTCTACAGAACACTGTTCAAAATGTGACAGAGGAGAAGTATGATTTTCAAAGTGTGAGAGAGAATGCACTTTAGAAAGAATGACCTCATCAGTATGTTGCAGAGAAGATGTTATGAAAATTGGGAAAAGGGGATCAGGCACTCATTTACCTGTCTAAAGGTTCCTCCACATGGAAGTGGTTTGGTTTCAGCTGTTGTGGAATTTATACCTCCCTAACTCTACAGCCCCACACAGACATGTTCACCACTATGATATTTGAACATCTTTTCTATATAGTTACATAATCGACAAGATATTGTATTAAACACATGCCACAGTAGAAGTCTGACTATAAGTGAGATATATATATATATATATAGCATCTTTGAGGGGATAACATCACCACTTTCTTGTAGGAACACTGCTATGGTTAAAACTCAATACACTGATGCTGGATTATGGTTCTAGGCAAAACATGGCACTTGAGTGGAAAGTTACACATTGCAAGTGTGAGTGAAAGCATTACAATGTTTTATGAGCTCTACTCACACATGGTAATCAGTGCTGAATATGGACACCTACCTAACTAGTTACACATTCTAGAGATCACTGTATGAAGCAAGTGCCAGAGGAGAAGTCTAATTTCCATAGTATGATGGTGCAATTTAGAAAAAAAATTACCTCAATAGTGTGTTGCAAAGAAGCTATTATTGTGGTAGGTGGGATAAGGGGATGGTGGAGTCAGCTTGCAATTTTAAATGCTTTTCCTGTGTGGAAGTTGATCAGGAACAGGTGTGTTGGATGACATGCTCACCTGACTCTCTAAAACCCCCATCACACATGAGATTTCCATGTTGATTATAAACCTCCTACCTATCTTGGTACAAAATCTAGAGAGCACAGTATAATTGCAAGCTCCACAGGAAAAGTCTGACTCTTAAGGGGAGAGAGTGCACTTTGGACAGGATGACCTATCATCGTGCTGCAGACAGGATATTCCTATTAAAAGTGAGATCAGGGAGTTGTGTGCAAGGCTAAATGTATAATCCTCAGGTGAAGTAGATGCAGCACCAAGCATTACACAGACACACACATACACACACACACACACACAGACACACACACACACACGCACACACGCACACACGCACACACACACACGCACACACACGCGCACACACACACACACACACACACACACACACACACACACACACACACACACACACACACACACACACACTTCTCTACTAAGATGTATATACTGTCCTTCAAGTATATTGCATTACTGTGAGGGACATGCACCTGTTTCACAGTATGGGATTCCAAAGAAAATCACAGTTGAAAACCAGTGGATTATCAATCAAACTTTCCTGCCACTTCATTCTGGGATGATTACACACTTGTTTCATGCATGCACAATGTGCATCGACAAGACAAACAAACATTTCCTACACAAGACAGTGCACGTGAGAAAAACAGTGATGGATTATGAGTGAATAGGTTAAGAACATTACAACACAGTTACAAGCATACCTCTCAACCTCTTAGAGCAGGAAATTTGGACAAAGCCTTAAATAATGGGGGAACAAAGGACCAAAATAGGAATAACTTTTAAATATTGTTCTTACAAACTTAGAAAGTTGATAGAATAACAGGTTTTGCGTTAGTATAAATTTTCTTAGGGGTATGAAGTCCGAATCTCAAATATATGTCATTATTTTCTGACTTCAGTCCATAATGAATTGCCAGTGATTTGTCAGAAAACCACAATTTTATTGCAAAATGGACCAAAAATATGAGGCAAAATCTGGACATTCTGCAAAAATCTGTACAGGTGAGAGATATGGTTGCAAGTGCAACCACTGGAGAAAAGACATACATTAACTGACTGAATGAAATGTGTCATCCCTCTTAAATCAAGATAACTTGTTCTCAAAACTCAGTAGTGATATACAAGCATTGTGCAGTGTAAACAAAGATTATTTGTTGTGGTTTTACTCTCTGCCAGAAGCACAGCACTGTCAAGCTTAATTGCACTGCTGAAGGCAGAGTATTAGTGCATGTGTTATCATATCTTCGAATGGGAATTAGCAGTAGTCCATGGTATTCTTTGCTGGATTTTGCACAAAGAGGCATTATATAGACACAACCATATGAAAACCTGTAGAATAAACAACATATATGTGTTATGGTCATCTTTCATGTTTCATGATTTACAGATTTGTTGTGATAGTTGCATTTAGTCATTCCTTAGATGAATGATACATTGAATTAGCAAACACATGAGGGATCAAACATGTTATTGCTGGTGGAAACATTGCTTCTGGAAACATTTTTGAATCCAACAGGTTTATTGGATGACACAGAAGTAGTGGGAAGACATAGACAGTTGATGACAGGATTACACAATACAGACATAATAACACATAGTGCATGTTTCATTTCTGCTCATATTTCTGTTGTGTTACGGTTTACTTTATCAGAATAATTATTCAGGCAAAATTTGCACAAGACAGGCTTCACAATAGGGAGATGGCACATGAATATAGCAGCAGGATAATGGTGTGTGAATGAAAGGTGAAGCCAACGTTTACAGCTGCAGGAATCATCAAAACATTCAGAAACATTTTTGGTTATACCTGGATTCAAATCTTGAGAGTATTATAAGAAAAAAAATGAAAACCTGTGTATTATTTAAAAATACCAAGTACAAAGTCATACTTCACAATGTTCCCATGAGACAGCAGATTGCAGAAAATGAGAATGCATGCATTCATCTTCATTACCCTTTTGACAACTGGAAGCTGCTCATTCAACTCTTCAACTTGATGAAAAGCAGATTAAATGGAGTAGGCAGCATAGGATGGTGGTTTGCAAGATGACGTTGGTGATCAAGAAGAGGAGGAGGAGTGTGAGGGCAGCACCAAGGATACAATGTTAGGAAATGAAAAAGGGTAATTGTGAGGTGGAGTTCAGGGAAGAGTTAAGACAGGCACTGGGTGGCAGTGAAGAGTTACCAAATAGACGGGTAATTACAGCAGAGCTAGTAAGGGAGACAGCTAGAAAGGTGCTTGGTATGACATCTGGACAGAGGAAGGACGACAAGGAGACATGATGGTGGAATGAGGAAGTACAGGAGAGTATACAGAGAAAGAGGTTGGCAAAGAAGAAGTGGGATTGTCAGAGAGATGAAGAAAGTAGACAGGAATATAAGGAGATGAGGTGCATGGCAAACAGAGAGAGGCAGTGAAGGCTATGGATAAGGCATATGAAGAGTTGTATGAAAGGTTGGACACTAAGGAGGGAGAAAAGGACCTATACCGATTGGCTAGACAGAGGGACTGAGCTAGGAAAGATGTGCAGCAGGTAAGGGTGATAAAGGATAATGAAGGAAACATACTTACAAGTGAGGAGAGTGTGTTGAGCAGATGGAAAGAGTACTTTGAGGGATTGATGAATGAAGAAAATGAGGGGGAGAGAAGGTTGGATGATGTGGGGATAGTGAGTCATGAAGTGCAATGGATTAGCAAGGAGGAAGTAAGGATAGCCATGAAGAGAATGAAGAATGGAAAGGCGGTTGGTCCAGATGACATACCCGTGGAAGCATGGAGGTGTTTAGGCGAAATGGCAGTGGAGTTTTTAACCAGATTGTTTAATAAAATTTTGGAAAGTGAGAGGATGTCTGAGGAATGGAGAAAAATTGTTTTGGTACCGATTTTTAAGAATAAGGGTGATGTGCAGAGCTGTAGTAACTACAGACTGATTAAATTGATCAGTCACAGCATGAAGTTATGGGAAAGAGTAGGGGAAGCTAGGTTAAGAAGGGATGTGATGATTAGTGATCAGCAGTATGGTTTCATGCTGTGAAAGAGCACTACAGATGCGATGTTTGCTCTGAGAGTGTTGATGGAGAAGTACAAAGAAGATCAGAAGGAGTTGCAATGTGTTTTTGTATACTTAGAGAAAGCATATGACAGGGTGCCTAGAGAGGAATTGTGGTATTGAATGAGGAAGTCAGGTGTGTCAGAGAAGTATGCAAAAGTGGTACAGGATATGTACGAGGGTAGTGTGACAGCTGTGAGGTCTGTGGTGGGAGTGATGGATGCATTTAAGGTGGAAGTGGGATTACATCAAGGATCAGCTCTGAGCCCTTTCTTATTTGCAATGGTGATGGACAGGTTGACAGACGAGGTTAGACAGGAGTCCCCATGGACTATGATGTTTGCAGATGACATTGTGATCTGTAGTGAGAGTAGGGAACAGGTGGAGGAGACCCTGGAGAGGTGGAGATATGCTCTAGAGAGAAGAGGAATGAAGGTCAGCAGAATTAAGACAGAATATATGTGGGTGAATGAGAGGGAGGATAGAGGAATGGTGATGATGCAAGGAGTAGAGGTGGCGAAGGTGGATGAGTTTAAATACTTGGGATCAATAGTTCAGAGTAATGGTGAGTGTGGAAGAGAGGTGAAGAAGAGAGTACAGGCAGGATGGAGTGGGTGTAGAAGAGTGTCAGGAGTGATTTGTGATAGACGAGTACCAGTAAGAGTGAAAGGGAAGGTCTACAAGAAGGTAGTGAGACCAGCTATGTTATATGGGTTGGAGACAGTGGCATTGACAAAAAGGCAGGAGTTAGAGCTGGATGTGGCAGAGTTAAAGATGATAAGATTTGCACTGGTAGTGATGAGGGTGGACAGGATTAAGAATAAGTATATTAGAGGGTCAGCCCAGGTTGGAAGGTTTGGAGACAAAGCCAGAGAGGCAAGATTAAATTGGTTTGGATATGTGCTGAGGAGGGATGCTGAGTATATTGGGAAAAAGATGCTAAGGATGAAGCTACCAGGTAACAGGAAAAGATGAATGCCTACGATAAGGTTTATGGATGGGGTGAGAGAGGACATGCAGGTGGTTAGTGTGACAGAGCAAGAAGCAGAGGACAGGAAGAATAGGAAACAGATGATCTGCTGTGACAACCCTTAATGGGAACAGCCGAAAGAAGATGATGATATAACTGGGCACAACAGTGCAAAGAGCATCGTAGTAATGCAGGTGAAGACAAAACTCACAAGATTTTGCCATAAGCTTTGTACTTCCATTTAGTGTTAGTTGCAGTTTGTGCCCATCATCACACATTGCTCCAGTGCAACTAATAACAAAAGGCAGAAGATACCTTAACAGGGTGTCTATGTATCATCAGGAGGAGGCAGGGACAAACTAGCTTTTGAGAGAAATGGGATAATGGTGGCACAGAACAATATGTAGTCAACAGATACACATAAAATATTGTTCTAAAAACAGTCAGTAGCACTTAACTAATGTCTATATTGGACCTCTTGACAGTAGCAAAAAAATCTATCTATACATGTGAGCACTATCTTGACATGCTTGAAAGGAATTAATGCTTCACATCATCTGAATAACACAAGTTGGATAACACAACTGAAGCACATTGACAACTTACTGAAGCAGAAGTGGGTTAACAGAGAGGCAGAGAGAGAGAGAGAGAGAGAGATGGAGAGAGGAATAGCAACCGTATGTTTGTGGGACATGTAGGAACATCTGTATGGTGTGTTATTCTTACTTAATGATTCATTAATAAACTGTCATGCTCAATACAATAAAATGCTTGCCATAGGGAGAAAGAAGGGGTAGGAGAGTACAACCTACTTTAACACATAGGCAGGATAAGGGTGGCTTACTAAGTGTCCCTGTTGTGGTTGTAATGTTTTGGTAAATTATGTCTTGTACTATTCAAATGGTATGTTAATGAAATGTAAATGGAGAAGATATACAAATGTTTGCTGCTAACTTTATGATAGGAATATGAAATGTCATGGAATAATAATTTAACCTATGGCTCTGATTGAACCCATGCCAGTATGCAATATCATCAGTCTACAAACAGGGGAATTATCTCAACATGCCATATAGGAACTTGCAGTTCAACATCCTAAGTACTGTTATAGTAATTGTTTCATGCTACTGCCTTTAGTCTGTCTTTACTCTGGATCCCCACACTGCAGTAGATCTAAGCACATTTGCATGAAAGTAACCAGCATACTACAGTTGAAATGAAAATTCTAAGCTTTTGTCATAGGAAATTAAACTTCACCATCACTCAACATTGGTGTGTTATGTCAATCTCTGCACAAATGCTGAGGACAAAAAATGACAGCTTTTCTATGGACCATTTCTGGCCATGTGAGTTGAGTATGATTTCAGTTTTTGACCTGATTAAATATGTGAAAATGGGGTTTATGGGACATGGGTGAAAATGTGGGTGGTAAGCAGAAAGTAGGACAAAAGGAAAATAATACAGGAATTTTCAGGAGGCTAGTGGGAGAGCAGCAAAGCTAATCACTTCTTTAGAACCTAAATGTCAAATTGTACAAAGAATGTCATGCCTTTGGAGTCACCACACTAAGGATGGGGGACAACAACAGAATAAAGTTGTGTAGCCAGTTGGACCAAATTAAGTGTGTCAAGACAACGCATAGGTAAAGTAGAGAGCTATGCATGGGGTGTAATTTTTTGTGAGACAGGTGCCTGTCTTCTGTATTGTTCTATACAGAGAGGAATGTTGGGAATGGGGCTTAGGAATGTCAGGGTCAGGTTGGTAGGGTAGGTTAAGAAGCAGGTGCAGACAGAGAGGACAGACAATACTGACAGACAAGGTAATGAACACAAAAGACTGGGGGGCACCCTGACTGAGGATAGGCAGAGGACATTAGAGGTGCACCTATGTCTACCTTGAGACTAGTCCTCTCCCTCAGAGCTGTCATCACTCTCTCCTCTGTCAGCTGCCTGTATCAGTGCTGGACATGGCATCATTTTTGCAATCTGAGACAGGACCTTTTCAACCCCTGCTGATTTGGGCACTGAAGCCCATCTCCATTATATCCTTCACCAGGCCTGTCAGCTCTTGCTGGGTGACAAAACTGCCATCTGCACTCATACTGCTCCTGGAGCATATCACTCCACAAGTAGCCAGGCAGACCTACCTGTTGCAGGTGGAGTAGGTAGGGCAGGGGTTGGGTAGGTAATGCTGTCAGGTTGTGCACCCAAATTGCTGTGTGTCTGTGCTGCCATCTGTGGAAGTATGACAGGGTGAGCTGCAATGGTAGATCTGCCTTTCTTTGCTGTTGGTCATTTTGTTTTCAGCAGCAAGATATGCAAACAACTGATTGTGAAGAAATTATAAAACCACAAAAAATAATACTTATAATAATAAGTCAAGTGAACAATAATATACTTTTTTGTAATACATAAACATAAATGATAATTGACTATTGTACACCTTTGCCACATCCAGATATAATGGGAAGGTATTAATGAGTCATTAAATAAACAAATTGCACTGCTAGGATACAATAAATAGCAGCCCTTATTTCCTGTGTCATATCCCATTACTGATGGATTTACTGCATATCAGCAAGTGAAATGGCATCACAAATACTTGATCTAGATACTTAAACCTCATCTGCAACATCAACAGAAAGGTTTGGAGAAACAGGTATATTGCCCAGAAGATACCTCTGCTGTGGAACAGACTCCCTATCCACATAAAACAAAGTTCATCCCTTTTCATTTTCAAATTAAACTTAGAGCTATGGATGGGAAACAGAAAATTTACTCCAGAACTGACCCCTGTACTTCTAATTGACAGATACAGCTTCTAGCTGTTTTATACCATGCCCAGGTACCCTCAAATTATCTATAGTATGATCCCAGTTGTTCTCAATAGGTGTAATATATAATTATCAACAATGGAATGGGTAAGGTCAAACTATAACCAAATTGGATAAGTTATTTCATGCACAAAAAGGCAAACTGACTAGCTTAAAATAGCCTCAAGGGCTGCTAGCCTACTACTTACCTATGAACCTATAGGTTATATGAATTTGCATGCAATAACTACACTTACTATAATTGAATTGTTCTTAACATTCATTATTGCTATTAATAATTTAGGTATATTATCCTGTAATAAAACCTAATTGATGGTTCTAAGTATTGAACCCCCACACACAGTTAAGCTGTTGTTTTTGCTGCCTAATGCAGCCAGCAAGATTTACTGGAGAAAGCATGCATGCTTGATATCAAGGTTGAGAGATGCTAGGGATTGAGGAACTGAAAATAGTTATCTGACTTGCATTTGGACCTGAGGTATACCTACATTGTGCCTATCTGAGGTGAGTTATCTCATGCTTTGCTGCTATTTCTTCTGAAGCTGTGCAGTACAAAAAGAAAATATATATATATATATATTTATAAAGACATAATGAATAATTGTGTTGGCTGGCTAGATAATTAATCCCGTATCCTAGACAGGTTATGGGCCAGTATATTTACACAATTGAGGGGTGTTTGCAGTCCTAAATTCATCTTCCCATTGGCTTAAGAGGTTCTGCTTGCACTTTTTCAGATCATTATAGTAATAACAACGTTGTACCCTAGTGAACAGAATACCAGTTGCACTGAAGATAGCCTTGGCTAAGCTATACTATGCCTAAGCCTTATACTAAGACCCAGTATAGTCCCCCCTGCAGCATCCTACAGCTGCAGCACTTCATGAAGAGTGCCACAAAACTACTGGACTAATCAACACTCCACCTTTGTGCTCTAAATTTAACACCATTCTCTCCTTTGCCAGCCATATCAGCAGACATCAAGCTAACAATATATGTCTGAATTAGCACCCAGTTCTGATCTCACATATAACAGGTTGTGCTCAAGGATGTACAACCTTACTAACTGCATTTGCACACTTGTAAGCATATAGATTATTTGCCATAAACATTGGTAGTACTTTCATCAAATAGCATTAAAGGTGTGAAACATGGCCATGAGATTTGCCATGTGTGATTCTAAAGCTAATGGCACATGTTTCAATGTACAAAAATGAAATGCTTAATGGTTTGGCTTGGTTTAGCTTGTAATCCCTGGTATTTGAAATGATAAATAGGATGGATTGTGCCATATTTTAATGTTGAAACTTATACACTGTTGAAATTGTGTTTTACCATCTCAGAGTCAAACCCACAGGATACAGAGTGCAAAAAGTGAAACTTAGCTTATTAATTCTAATTGCCACAGGATCATTTCCTTTGAAGCTTGGTAATTAGAGATATAATAATTTCAGAGTGAACTGAAATATACTTCAGAGAGGCCTATATGTGTGTGCCTTTAAGTAGTCCTGGGAATGCATGCCTATACAAGAAGCAGTATTTCTGTTAGTAAATGTATTTCAGATAGATGAAGTTGCATGACCTAAGTAATATAGGCTGGGATATGTGACATAAATACTTCACAAGACATACTGTCCTAAACACAATTTGGATGTGTGATGAGACATGATCATTATAACAAAATTACTGTGCCCATCATACATATGCAGGTGCATTTTAAATTAAATATCATGATTGTAATGTTTAATAAATTGCGCACAAATTAGCTTGAGGTTATATGCGAAGCCTCAATGATATATGCTAAATAGAAAAGTTTAGTTATGCAAGCATTAATGATACACTGCTTGCAATAAATATGTATATCTCTCTCATTTCTCTTTAGTTTTACATTCCTAATCAAAATTTTGTGAGAAATTGGATTCTGACACCCTTTATAAAAGTATATTTTAGCTGGACACCAGCCATTAATCACTGATCTACTTTATCTAAAGTCATTGCACTTTTACCTTGTGCCACAGACATAGATAAGTGAGAGGTGGAATTTCTCTACTCAGTGCTGATGAAAGTGCATCGTTGCCAGATATATTTGTGCTACATAAAGCAGTCTAAACTTATTTTTTCACTTTTTTCCTTTAGTAGTAAACCGTCCCCAGAATTCAGCAAGCTCTGTACGGTGTGCAGGAATAGTGCAAGAGCTGCTGCACGCAATATGGCTGACGAGCGATCCAGGAATGAGCTCCTGGGACTTGCGCTCCTACACTATTCCTGTATGGACACAGCTCCTGTATGCTAATTACCTCATTTGGAGGTGAAAACCATGCAAATGACGTGAATCAGTGATCCAGGAAGCAGGCAGGTATCTGTGCAGGAATAGTGTAACCTGCAGAAATGTATTCGGCTACTAACCGAATACATTTCTGCAAGTTATAAAACGGAGGCATGATAGCTCCAAAGAAAGCATGTATTCTATGTAGTAGGCATGTCAATGGCCAAATAGATGGCCATTGGCATGGTAAATAGTTGCAAAATTATAAAAAATAACTTTTTTTTTTGGCCGATTTTGGCTGTTTAAGTGTAGGGCAGTGGTGCACAAATGGGAACGGCCCGAAAAAAATAATAGGAAATAAGCTTTTAAACCAGAATCAGCATTCTGCCATAATAGTCAATGGCATGCAGGACAACAATACCATTGAATAGTGGTTGCTAAGGGGGAAGGCTAATTGTCAGTCTTGTAACCATGCATTAGCAGTCAATTTTATGCAAATGAGGGGATTGATACTGAATCACAGATTTCCCCTCAGTGTTAGCTAGCACCCAATCGTGTAAGTGCAGCAACACCATGGTGCAAGCCTAAGAGGTAGACGACCTCATAAGGGGGAGTGTCATGCATGCTGTAAGCTTATTGGAGCTCTGTGGCCCGTGTTTGCCCTTAGCCAAGCACAGCTAAGGAAGGGGGTGTGTCTGAAGCTGCCTAGCAGTATTTACATTGCCTAAATGGATGTGCACACCGCACACTGGGTTTTAAACAAACAAACAAACAAAAAATAAAACAGGAAATAGCAGCTCTGTTCACATCTAAGCACAGGGTATGTGCGGCATGCCTTGGGGTTTAAACGGGAAGGTAATGGGAAGAGAAAACAGCAGTAGGAATGCAATCAAGGAGAACTAGCATAGCTGGCAGGTGAAATGTATCAGAATCAGCCAATTACACAGGCAGCAGCCCAGCCCAGCCCAGCACACTACTATAAACGAAGCAAACACCTTTCACTCTGTTTTTTCCCACAAACTCTACACCACCGGTGTACACAGATGGGGAAATTCTACCAGACAAAACTAACAAAATGATAGGGGCTGCTGTCGCTCTCATACATCAATATGTGGAAGAGGCTGAGAGTGGTGAGGATGAAAATGGTGACATCCAACCCACAGTGAGGAGAAGGAGAAGAGTGTACAGACCCAGGGTAACCTACCAAGGGCTACATGAGCTGGAGCTAGTGGAGCACTATAGGGTGGACAGGGACATTCTACAGCAAATCATTGAGATGTGCCGGCCACGTCTCACACACAGAACCAACAGAGAGGAACCCATCCCAGTGGATACCAAGGTATGTGTAGGCTTAAGAATACTAGCCACAGGTACCTTCCAAAGACCAACTGGGTATATCATAGGGATCTCAAAAGCATCAGCATCCAGGGTACTCCACCAGTTCCTGGATGCCATGTCAGCACATGCCAGTGAGCACGTATATTTCCTTAACACCCATGAGGCGTTGACCAGCAATATGCATCTCTTCCACCAAATAGCAGAATACCCTGAGGTAGTGGGTGCTATAGTCTGCACGCACATACACATCAAAGCACCACCTGGTGAGCTGGGTAGGGTCTACATAAACTGCAAGGGCTTCCCCTCCATCAACTGCCAGGTCATGTGCGATGCCCAGGGCATTATAATGAATGTGTGTGCTGGCAGCCCTGGAAGCTATCACGACTCCCACATCTGGCATATGACACAGCTGTACCAGAGATTTGCCAGTAAGGACATCTCATATGGCCACCTATTGGGGGATGCTGGTTATGCACTGGAGCCGTGGCTGATGACACCCATCAGAAATGCACACACACCCAAACAAGAACTCCATAATGAGGCACACGCACAAATGAGAATCATAACAGAGCATGTGTTTGGGATGCTCAAGTCACGGTTCCAGTGCCTGGACATATCCAGTGGAGCCTTTCAGTACTCTCCAGCTACATGTACACAAATTTTCATTGTATGTGCCATGCTACACAATATGATCCTGCAGAAACAGCTGCAACAGGAACAGTATGGGGCAGGGCCACACAGCTCCCCAACATTCCCAAGGCCAGCACAGGCACAGAGTGACTCGGAGGAGGAACAACCTAAGCCTGCCCATGTAGGCAGAAGGAGGCGTGCCCAGTATGCCCAAGCTTTGGCATAGAGGCAACGCATAGCACATACACTGACACAGTAGGAACCCAGGGAATGACACCCCTCTCTGACTTGCACATACAGTAAAAGAGATGCCAAACATGACACTACCTGTGCTTTACCATGTATAGGGAGTGCAATATGTGCATCCAACATAGTCAGCTTTCCAGCACCATCCTCAATACTGGCACAACCACAAGTAACTTACTCTTCCTAACAATTGCTGAATGGAGTAGTATGTTCTGCTAGTTGTAGCTATGGTATGGCTATGAGCATGCAAGGGAATCAGGTGGCTGAATGGGAAGGCAGCAGATAGTGGACACCTATATGGGCAGCATGGAATCTATAATGAATACTGGTGTCAACAAAGACAGCAGTACTAGACAAGATGACAAATCCCAATGCAGTACATGTGGTGGCCCAAATGTGCGTCCATAGGACACACACATGCATGTCAGTGAGGTTCACATACCCAACAACAGCCTCAGCCAGGAGGACAGGTGTAGATGACCATAAAGAAAGGCTGTGATAAGGCCTCCAACTAATGGCAATGGATTACCGCCCCCCCCCTCCAGACCTACACAGACTGCAACAGGTCAGGCAGTTGTATGTTAGTTTTGCAGGGTATTAAGTCTGAAACTGAAATGTAGGTCAATAAAACCTAAGATATGTACTCTACTGATATGCCTCTAGTCTGCATGATAGGTCAGAATGCAAAATGAAATGGAAGCCAACAGAGTACCTGATATACCAGTACAGTCATAGCAAATGTTTACAGTTGTCAGGTGTGCCCCCCAACAATCCTACGTAGAAATGCAGTAACATGTACAAGTGGCGTTAGTAACAGTGGAGCACAGATTACCTCAGCTGGCCCAATTTGCAGGATAGATTGTTGCATGTGTACAATATGCAGGGCTCTGTGTGTTAGGTTGTTCTGTGTTGTACATTGTGTGGAAGTGGTCAGAATGTAGGCATGGACGGTTGTGTACCGGTGGCCTATAGCCACTACTGTTGATGAAAGGGCCATGTTCTGACAACTGCAGTGCCAACCACAATGCATCCCAGCAAGACCCAATTCAGCAGTCATCCATATTCATTGTTCATATGTCAGTATCTGTTACCATCTGAAAGATGTGCATGTCATGAATTTGGGCCCAAACATACACACAGTACACAGGTGGAAGTACCCTAGACAGAGTACATAAAATGTAACTGTCAACTTCACACACCTTTGGAATTGTACATACAGGTTAACAGCAAATTAGTTGTCTGTGTAGTATGGAATACTGATGTAGTCTGGCCAATAACTGGCAGACCACAAAAGGCACAGTTATGAGGTAATGAGAGAATGCCTATGTCCCCGCACAAGGCAGCATAAGAGGAATGTGCCAGGTATATCTGTGAGTCAGCTGCAAGAAGCCTCCATATCAGACTTGCACTCAGCTCACCCCACCATCATCCACAGGTTTATCAAAAGTCATATCCCTGCTGTTGGGAATGAATTCAGCATGACCCCCACTTCTGTATGGGAATACCCACAGAATGCAGGATCCTGAAGAGGGGTCCTATGCAGGTGTGTCCCTAGCTGTAAAAAGCACCCTTCCAGCATCCAGACCAATGGATTAATATGGACAGGAACTATTGCCATTAACACCTTGCACACTTACCCTGTCACCCCAGGGGAATCCAGTGGCTTGCAGCCTGGAACTGTAGGAGTGACAGAATGCACTGGCCTGATACAGATGGCCTGCATCACTACCAAATGCCCTACAGTCCTCTGTCAAAGGCTTGTACCTCACCTGTACTGCCAATATATGTTATCTCATGGGGTCCCAAATAACAGCACAACACAGTCCACAGAACACAAATGCAAGGCCATGTCTACAAATCCCAGTAGCATGCTCACCATGTCCTACTGCATGAACTGTGGACCAACCTCTAAATAACACTGGGGTGAAGGCCAAGGGATACTTTGCAGATATCTCTCACATAATGTTAGGAAGATGATAGAATAACAGAGTGGGGGTGTAGAAGCATGGACGCCACAGAGTGTGTGAAGTCTGAAACTCTGATGTGTGCCCATACTACCCCTACCTGCAAACCCAGTAATGGGTGGCTACAAACCTGTTCATAAACCACAATGAGAAGGGGAGCTGACCAGATATATGAGCCCTGCCTCTGGGTAACCTGGCTGAATCTGTACAGCTAAGAGGTATGGCCACAGCAGGATATGTCCATTCTGTTATGTTGATAGATGTACAAGCAGGGTATCCTCAGCCTCCACAATAATATGGTACTGGACCATTTACACAGATCCATCAGTGAGTGTCTGCAGCTACCCCTACAGAATGGCACAAGTGTGCAAGAATATGTAGGCGCAGACCACAATACTGGACACAGCTTCATTCATCTTGTATTTCCAAGGAAATAACTGTGAGCAAATAAGTATATCTATTGGTAGTTGATGACATAATACATCACGGTGTAAAACAGTACATGTATGAAGATCTATGCTAACACCAACCATGTAACACAAGCAGCACAGACAGTAATAGTTACAGTATCCCACTATCTGTCACCCATTGTGACTCCATATTGCCAACCTATCTACAGATATCCTGCAGAAACAGGTTGCTAGCTGTAGGTGTAGAACACAAAATCCTGCAGTGGAGTACAACCTACCTGGAATGGATTCACACAATCAATACAGAAGGTCATACTGGGCATGCTCCTACACACAATACAGAAGGTCATACTGGGCATGCTCCAGCACTTACAGAAATGAAGCCCATGTCTGACAACAACAGTGGACTATACATATCTGTCAGTCACAGATGTCTGTGCACACACACCACATTGCACACTATTCATGCTTTGCACACACACTGGATAGGAATACTCACACATATCCAAGACCAACACACTATAATAGGTCAAACATGCACACACAGAGATGTGGGGAAGAGGGAGTCAGACAGTGACAAAGAGATTGCCATCATGAGTCCTGTCCCACCCACCATGCATCCAGTGTGACAGACATAGACATTTGCTTTTGGTAGCCCTCAGCCCTATAGAGGCTGTGGTGCTTGTGATAACTGTGTAACATGATAATACAAATCAGTATTCATCTAGCATTTGTATACCCAGTCCTGTCAAATGTAAAGTTGTGTGTGACTGAGTGTTGTGTGTGTGTTCCCAGAGGAATGGTTTATGGCACATTCACACATGCTACACTTCCCATAGCATATGTTAGCACTCATGCTGATGTCAGTCACCTTGAAATAACCCTCTGGCCAATTATCAGCCCCATAATCTCCATGGCTTGTGCGATAACTGCATAGTGCTGTAATGTACCAGACTAGTTAGGTAGAAATTCAAATCCCAGACATGGCAACTGTAAAACTCTGTGTGCAGAGATTAATAATTTTGAGGCCATTCACAGTCACTACACCTCCCATTGCCCTACTTTAGCAAGCCTGCTGATGTCAGTAACCTTGAAATACCCCTTTGGACAAGGGCTAACCCTATAATCTCCATGGTGTGGGTGATAACTGTGTAATGTTATAGCCTAAGATACTAGGCAGGTAGGAGTTATAATCCCTGACATGGCAATTGTGAAACTCTGTGTGAATGTGTGTGTGTGTGTGTGTGTGTGTGTGTGTGTGTGTGTGTGTGTGTGTGTGTGTGTGTGTGTGTGTGTGCGCGTGTGTGTGTGTGTGTGCATGTGTGTGTGTAGAGATTAATGATTTTGAGGCCATTCACAGTCACTACACCTCCCATTGCCCTACTTTAGCAAGCCTGCTGTCAGTCACCTTGAAATACCCCTTTGGAAGAGGGCAAGCCCTATAAGCTCCATGGCATGTGTGATAACTGTGTAATGCTTTAATGTAACATACCAGTTAGGTAGGAGTTCTAATCCCAGACATGGAAACTGTGTGTGTAGAGGGTAATGATTTTGAGGCCATTCACAGTCACTACACCTCCCATTGCCCTACTTTAGCAAGCCTGCTGATGTCAGTCACCTTTAAATACCCCTTTGGAGAAGAGCCATCCTATAAGCTCTGTGTTGTGTGCCATAAATGCGGAACAATGTTATAATAGTAACTACACAGATATGGGTTTGAATCTCATCTATGGCAAGTGTTTGTGTGTGTACCTCAAAGATTTTGTCCCCATTTACAGCCAGTACACATCTCAGAGCCTGACTTTAGCAGTCCTGCAGATATCATCTACCTTACAAATACCTGTTGCCAATCCTAAACCATGTTAGGTCAGTCATGCATGTGGTAAATGCGTAACATAATGGTCCATAAAGATTGTTAGATAGAGGTTTGACCCTCATCCCTTGTAAATGTGTGATTAGGGAAAAATTATTTTTCTGATATTTCACCCACTACATCACCCAATGCCAGTGTTTACAAGAGCTGGTGATGTTCCTCACCTTAGAAGTACCTTGGGACAACACCCATCCAATAAGCTCTATGGAGCGTGTGATAAATATGGTGCACTGTAGTAGCAATGCATAACTAAGTAGGGATTTGAATCTCAGTACTGGCAAGTAAGTGTGTATCTTCAATATCCTGTGTGGAGGTTGCTGTGATTGTGTAATAACAGGATGCATTGGGGGTGGGTTTTGCTAAATTATTATATTGAGGACCTACGATATGTCACAATGACTACCTTACAAGGACAACAGATGTCAAATACCAGAGAGGCTGGTGTAGACAATCCATAGCCCTACATGTGACATTATGGATTGGTGAACAATATATGCAACCCTTGTATTACTCAGAGAACACTCTCAACCCATGTCTCATACACAAACGCACTTGGCTAGGCAACAACCACTATATTGGTAGTTCCCTGCATATTGCCTCACAGATAGCAACCATGGAGTTATTGCAGTGGACTACATGCCTGTTGACCACAACAGTGCTGCTGACATCAGAAAGTACTATGATGTGTAACATCTCCTGACTGAGTGTGTGTTATCCAGCAAGTAAAAGGACATGGCACCCTGTTCCATCTGTACAGTACGTAAATGAATGCTTACAGTGGTCCTTTTGCTATGTTCCCCACTGGATGCCTGCGACAACTGCAGATTCTGCAAATGTAACCCACAAAGGCAATACCATGTCTTATACACATGCCCTGTATGAACAGATGCCACTAACTCCACTGAATACCTGTATCATTCTGTCAATGTAGGTGCAAACATGACCTCAGTTCCATAGCCAGGTCTCCCCAAATGAGGTCAGGAATGCTACATCAGAAGTCAAAAATCTATACACACAACATGACCCAGAGACCTCAATTACACTTCCACATGTCAAAGAATGTGTGTATGGGACATGTGCACAACCCAGACACTATCCATGTTATGGAATATAGATCACATATATGGGAAGCAGTGCACATCACTGGCCACCCACAATAGTAACCCAGATGAGTGGATGGTGAATACAATACCCACCTGTGGGGACCACTCTAGGGACTACACCCCTAAGCCACACTGGAGACCATTGTCATGTGGCCTGATGCCAAAGTATTCCCTTTGCCTAGCCTTGTACAGCCGAGAGGCTCATTCACCTACAACACACCTGTGAAGCAATGAACCTATGCATTTCAGTACTGGCAAAAGTGTGTGTGTGTGTGTGTGTGTGTGTGTGTGTGTGTGTGTGTGTGTGTGTGTGTGTGTGTGGAGATTAATGATTTTGAAGCCATTCACAATCACTACACCTCCCATTGTCCTACTTTAGCACACCTGCTGATGTCATTCACTATGACATAACCCTTTGCCATGTATCAGCTGTATAAGCTCTGTGGCACTTGTGATAACTGTGTAATGCTGTGGTATAACAAACTAGTTAGGTAGGGGTTCTAATCTTGATCCTGCCAATTGTGTGTGTGTGTTTCCCTGACAGAGTGTGTGTGTGTCTCCATTACTTGCTGCTTCTGTGGACATTCACATGAACTGTACTTCTTTTATCCCTTCTTTAGCACTGTTGCTGATGTCACTCACCTTCAAAGATACCTTTAGACAACTCTCCAACATGTCAGCTCTGTGGCACGTTCAATAACTGCATAGCACTGTAATAGCAATACATAGGCAGGTAGGGGTTTGAAACTCAGTACAGATAAGTGTGTGTTTGTGTGTGTGTCATCAGTATTCTATGTGGGTGTTGGGGAGAGTGTGTACTGATAGGATCCATTGCACTATGGGTTTTGCTACATCATTATATTGAGGACCTATATGTCCTATTGTCCACATTACAAGGCCAACAGTTTTCAAACACTGTGGAGAATGTTGTAGACAATCCTCAGCCATAAATGTGTACAGCCATGTACAATTACTATGTGACTATATGAATTAGTAAACAATATAGGCAACTGTTATAATACCTAGATGCCACTCTCCACCCATGGATCATACACAAACATGCTTGGCTCTTACTCTCTTACACCCTTCCTTTCTTACTTTGTCTCTGTCTCTTTCCCTTTCTCCCTCTCTGGTGGATATGGAAAAATACATCTGATTTGCATAAGCAGCAGCTTGAGTTTTGCAAGTAATGCTCATGATCAGCTGATGGCCTGTGCACGAATTGCAGTCCCCCACTTGCTAATTGCATGTGGAACAACTGTGGTGTCATTCCTATAGCCAATTGCATGGAACCACACTCCTATAACTAAGCACTTCATGTGGGCGTTGGCCCTTTTCCTTTACTGGGAGCAGGACTTCATGTGGGTATTTGACAAACAGCATCACAGAGGGTAGTTGGAAATACCTCTTACAACATGCACTGTGGAGACAGGCCAACAAACAGGAGGGGGATGTTCCAGACATGGGGACAGAATGTACGTACTGCAATTCTACATTTGAAGTAATGTCGGTTTAACAGGGTTTGTGTGGATATGGCTGTTCTACGAGTTAAAGTCTGGCATGACAGTGTTATGTGGTTGAGGAAACTCTCACC
>NC_056728.1:342200239-342222739 GCF_019279795.1 Protopterus annectens | reverse complement strand
CACTATCCAGCCCAATGATGCACGTGCTGTGTGCAAATTATGTGAAACAGAATGGACTCACTGACAAGGTAGTCAGCACTGATAAACCCAGGTCTCTCAGATGTGTACCATACTGTACAAGGCCTGGTGATGTTCCTCAGTTAACAAGAGACTCAGGACACACCTCATCCTAAAAGCTGAGTGGTGTGTGCAATTCAGTGTTAATAACAGCTATAATGCATCATGTCTGGACAGCTACACATCATGACATGTAAGCATTAAACTTTCCTGCTGAAAACATGTTACACAGCATTACATTGCTACACCTTAATACATTCTCCCTGTGCATCATAACCATATAAGCCTGTCCCTGCATCAATGGTATGGATGACAGGGATGTGGCACAGGTATCAATCATATGCACAGGGTGTGTTGTGGGTTTGCCAGAGACCTAGGCTGAGCTGTTTGGTTGACATCATGTGTGTGTGTGTGTTAGGGGGGTTTGCTATTTATTGGGCTGTGCAGATGTGGTGTGTGTAGGTATGGAGGTGCCCTAGCTGTGTTGGTGATGTGTGTGTGTGTGTGTGTGTGTGTGTGTGTGTGTGTGTGTGTGTGTGTGTGTGTGTGTGTGTGTGTGTGTGTGTGTGTGTGTGTGTGTGTGTGTGTGTGTGTGTGTGTGTGTGTGTATGCACACAGTTCAGACATGTGGCTGCCCTATATAGGGGCTTGTTGGACAGCTACAGACCATACATGGCAGGGTGTGCAGTTCACCGTCTCTGTCCACGTACACAAGAACTGTGCCTGCCAGAGGTTCCACAGGCACTACCGGCTACAAGGCCAGATATGGTACTCTCTCCTGATGATGACAAATGTCTGCTGGATCTGGGTCTCTGTTGGGACTGGCCAGAGCCATGTGCATGTGGCTGTTGTGTGGTGGTGTGGACAGCACATCCCCTGCAGTGCTGGTGTTGGTACTGCCACAATGAGAGTGGCTCTGACTTGTTGCATGTCCACCTATTAGTGTTGCTGAGCTACGTCCACGTGGCTATCGCCCTACTCCCACCATATGCTCTAACACAGACATTGCACGGTCGAGGATTCCCTCCATCTCACCCAACCATCTATCCAGGACATCTGCAAAATAAGGGTGGCCACCTGCGCAATCACGGATGTTGTCAATAACAGCAGAATGAGTAGCCCTCTGAAGCCTCAGACCCTGTCTGGTATAACGTTTCATACGTGCCTGTGCCTCTATGATGGCCAAAAACATGCATCTGTTGACACCTGCTGTGGCACATCTGCTGGGGGCATGATGTCCAGCAGCCCTCCTGCAAGCACCCCTGTACATCTGCCTGTGTGGCACCTTGCCGGTCATCTGGCTATGGCTGCTGTGTACAGACACACTTGCCATAGTTACCACACTGTCCTGTCCTATGCCACCACCTGCCAACTGCCCCTCATCTATGTTCACTGGTGATGGGGTATGTATAGGCAATGTGCCTGTGTGTGGGGATGGGGTAGATAACAGTGGGATATCAACCAATGGCACAGATTCAGCCCCTGACAACCCTGCCTGTGCCTCACCATACCTATTATCATTGTCAGAGTCTGTATGGACACTAACATCAGTTCGCCTGCAGGAGGGACCCTGACCCACCTCGCCACCTGTGAGGGGAAAACAAAAAACATACTTTGAGACCTGTATGTCATTGCTTACCTCTACACAAATGAACACACACACACACACACACACACACACACACACACACACACACACACACACACACACACACACACACACACACACACAAAGGTGAAGTGGCACAAAGATATTACACAGACCTCTCATTACCCAGCTGCCAACATGCATGACATATGGCACTCAGCATGCACTGCTTCTATACACAATCCCTGTTACCAATATTATACATCTCTATGATGCATGAGTTGTGCTTGTAGGTGATGCTCCTTCCCTTGGAACACACTGGACCCATGTACACAGTATTGCTGTGCATCTGTTCAGCACCCTGCCATAGACTGCGCACCATACCTCACAAGTGTACACACCATTTCTGAATATGTATATGTGTGGCAGTTATGTTTGCTCTGTTGCTCACAACCACTATGTGTTTTTCTGACACATACCTATGTTGATATAAGGACAGATGTTAATAGTGAATGCCTGACGTCCGATTTGCAGATCTCATCATCAGTAGTGCATATATGAGCAATAAAATCCAATTATACTGACAACCTCTAAAGCTTACTGTGGCTATGAGGAGTGTACACACCCTTATTGATATGCCACCCTCTTCCGTGATATGCCATGGGGCCACAATACTGCATATGTTAACATTACACACACCTGATATGTGACATATGACCTGTGCAATCAAAGGCAGTATCAAACAAATGTGTTAGTTGTGCAGATGTTGACTGGGATAGATACAATATGTGGGTTGCATAAGTGTGCACACCCTTAACATGATGGTTTGTTCAAGCACCTGTTAAGTGAACTACAGCAGTCACTATTCCTGGAAGGTGTTTACTAACATGGCCCATCTTCACATGCCATTATTTGGTCACTCTGCCCTACAAATGTCCCCCAACTCTGCCAGATTGCAAGGTCAGCTCATGTGCACAGCCCTTGGAGGTCACAAAGTGCCCTCACTATTGCTGTGGAGTCAGGGCATAATGCAAGACCTTGACTGTGTTCAGATACAGCCATTCTTAGCGAGCTTTGGATGTATGCTTCAGTTCACTGTTGTGTTTCAGGATGACACCCCTCCACATCCTCAGCCTTTTTGCAGATGCTTGACAACTATGGGCCACACATGAGTGTCATTCTGCAGTGTCCTAAATATAGAACACCATGTCTACTGGCCTAGTTCCTGCTAATGAACAGCAAACCTAAAGGTGTACACTGGCACCAGCAAGGCACAGATGGGGATGGTGGGCCTGAGGTAGAGTGAGGTGTTGCTTGTGCAGCACATGTATCTTTATTAATACTGTCTGTAGGTTTCAGTCCTGGTCTTGGTACACCATTACACATTGCAACACATGCCTTTGGGAGACTTGATGTTATGCATATGCTACCTGTAGAGAGCCCTGGATGATGTCTCCTGGGGAACAACTCTTCCATCTGACTACCCTAACCCATAGGCAACACTCATGCAGAGTCCAGGTAATTGTCGACACATGTACTGCACAGGCAGTACTTGCTAGACATTCCTGCAAGTCCCTCAGTGTTGCTGCATGTGTCTGGGCAGCCTCAGTGACCAGTTTGTAACATGTGTTGTCATCTGTCTTGGATGGGCATCTGTTTATTTTCTACATTAATGGTGTCCCATACTTCATCGTCACATACATGCTTGTCTGTACTGTTTGCCATGGTATATGCAATGGTGAGGTAAGGCTACATCTCCCACTCCAGAGTGCTACTTTTGGATATGGAATCCATTCCATAGTTTGTCAGATGTATACAAGCCACGGCTGCCTCTGTTGCAGGTGAGTGAGAAAATGTCATGGACATACTTCTTGGATAGCAGACAATTACTTGGTGTGGCATTGAGGACCCATACTTGATGGAAGGTGCATGCTCAAGATGAGTGAATGCTGCAGTACCTAAAAAGCTGCTTCCACAATATGTTATTTGGAGTGTGTGCACGCATATGCTTCCATTGTTTGTTAAGGTATGTATTCCCCATATTTTTGTCCTAACATAGAATTCCATCTTACACATTTATTGCTCATGTTGTAAAAGTTGTGGAATGTAGTATTGTGATATGCCGTTGTGTAGAACTGTAACATTTTCCATTGTAATACTGATATATACACTGTTGTAGCCACTGTATAAGGGTAATGTTTCAGACATGTCTCTACTGTAGGCCATTTGTCCCACCATTATGTTTGTGGCATTGGTACAGGGTGGGAGCAGCATTTCAGTACATCAACAGTACAAACCCACAATACTACAGATTATACACATCTGTTCATTACTACACTGCAACGACAGACTATGTTATCTGACGTATGCATGAAGATACTTTACAGATGAAGATGGATAAGCAACAGTGGTCTACTAATGTGCTCTGGGGCCTTCCATACATGTTCCTTGTCCATTGTGTGGGTAGCACCCACCTCCACAATACTTTCAGCTTCTTGATTTGGCTGGTGGGCAAGGCTGGTGAGGAGCTCCTCAACATGTGTCAGTGCGGGCTGGATGGCATGACCCCCACCTGTGGCTAGCTGGTCCCTCCTAACTGCAGCAGCATGCTGACGGGCATGGCAGATGAGATCAGTGCAATGATATTGCACCTGCTCATAAATGTGGTTATGCAGGCCGACATCGTTTACTCTGTGGATGAGCTCATTTCACAGGGCAGTCCTCTCTTGCAGATCATCGGCCATATGCCCAAAGAGGGTTCCATGGTGATGCACCATGAAGTCAATGAGGATGTTATTCTCCTGTGGAGTGAATGCAGGCAGTCACTCTCTTGACATGGTACCTGCAAGACATAAACAGGAAAAAAGGTCTGAGGACCTCATACTGCAAGGACGTAATAGTTGTTAATTGACATCTCCCACACCAACATATCTGCAAAATAATCTGAACACACACATCAATGAGTATTTTTACACCAAACCTACTGCTGGGACATATATCCTATTGTGAAACAAATATTGAAATGTGTTTCTATTCATGTTCCATGTTAAAACACTATCATTGGTGGCCTGTTGCTAACAATGTAACCTGCATGCCATTGTAATGGCCACTGTGGTTCCATATATGCATGTGTTCTGTTTGCTATACAACTGTTCTAAATCTGGTGTTTTGGGTTACTGGGAATATGTATGCATGCTGTTATAACTAATCCTGGATTGTGTTGACTATTATTACCCACATATGTTCTAAAACTGCAACACAATAGCATGTTTGGGAAGGCTGTTCCCAGCAGAACCAGGCCATAGCATGTCTGGGACCCAACCCGGGACCTTATCATCTGCTGGTCCTGCACTACCTTCAGGTGGAACCACCTCAGCAGATGGGGCCTGTTCCCCCCTGGGAGCATGCACAGACAGGATCCTGTAACCTGATGTCAGGTCCAGGGTCTGGTGCATAGGGAGCTCTGCAGAGAATTATGGGATCTGCTTCACCACCTTGAGGCCCTTGTGACACACATAGAGGTTCATCCTGCCCCACCTGCTCAGCCCCCAGCACAGCCACCTTCAGGGGTGTGAAGATGCAGTGGTGACTGCCCATGGGTGGGGACCTCAGTCCTACTGTTTCCATTTGGGGGCTCATGGGCTTCCAATTTCCAAATAGCCCTCCCTGTCCAAGGTGATTACCCACCACATGTGTCATATACCACCCACGTGTGCTGTCTTGTCTGTCTTCTAACCCAACCTACTTCCCAAATATACCTACTAACCTTCCCCAACATCCCACTCTCACCTTAAAAAAAAATGAAAGGGCAATCTGTTCTCAAAAAAAAAAATCTCGCTCCATACATAGCTGTCCATTTTGCACACGTGTCCACTGGACTCATGTAATCTGGTCTAATT
Source organism: Protopterus annectens (assembly GCF_019279795.1). Taxonomy (NCBI): domain Eukaryota; kingdom Metazoa; phylum Chordata; order Ceratodontiformes; family Protopteridae; genus Protopterus; species Protopterus annectens. The sequence continues at coordinate 342,217,195 of NC_056728.1, read as the reverse complement.
GGCTTCACAGCATATTATTGTTGTCCTAACCCCTCTCTCAGGGGTTTGAGTGTCCAAGTCTACCTCCAAATTCAGTATATATGCACAACTGTTGCTGTAGAAGAAATGGACATTGCTATGGACATTGCCTACACCTGACCTCCACATCCCTAGCTACTTTCCCTATTGTCTTTCCCTCTACATGCCCCCTTTTTCAGCACTTTCCTATCACTCCTTTTTCTTTTCTTTTAAAGAAATTAGCACGGGGTAAGAGGGACTAAGCACTTTTAAGCAGTAGTAAGCAAGATTAAATCTGTTTGCGCAACACCAAGCAATGCTTACACAGATTAAGCACTTTTAAGGCTGTCGGTAAGCACATTTAGCCAGAAGTTAGCATTGCTTACCATCACATAAACCTGCTTACAACTGCTTAAAAGTGCCTTAGTCACTCTGTATCCAACAGCCCTTGTTCTGTCCAGCAATAAAATAATCATCTAGATATATATAGATATAAATATGTACATATGTAGACATACATGTGTATATATATATATATATATATATATATATATATATATATATGGATCTAGGACATTTCACCGAAAGCACATTTCACAAAAAGTCAAATTAGTGTGCACTTTTCACTGAAAGTGCAATTCACTGAAATCACAATTCACCGAAACACATTTCACTGAAAGTTGTATATGGCCTTGCCCCACTGTAGTGCGACCCTGGAGTTAGTATATATAGTAGGGGTTGTGGGAGCACCACCCCGAACATCCGCCAATGTGGGGGGCAGTGCCCCCCACATATTTTAAATGTTTTGAACTATATACATGCATACTTGCAATTGCAATATATTACTCATATCCAAACATGATATATACTTAAAATATGTGGGGGGCTAACATTTGATACAGTAATGTGAAAAACATAACATACTTTGCTGTCCAGGCTAAGGCCTTCAAGTAGTACAACAGTAAAAAAAAAAAACTTGCTTTGAAGATAAGAACCAATCAACACTTAATTACAGATGTAGTTCAGCATCTTCCAGTTACAATCTGTACTCAACCCCTAGGGGGGAATGTATTAGCTGTCACAATGTAAATGTATCTGTTACACAACAATGCTTAACTTAAAACGTCACTATCACACTGACAGAACTGTGTGTAAGACAGTAAGCTGTAGCCCACCACTGTTCCCATGGTGAAATGTATGAAAATGTACAGCCATATACCTTAATATTTCTTAACACTGATATCCCTCACATGTTATAACAGCCTAGGTTAAAAGCATTTAATACCCCTCCCCCATAAAATTTCTACAAGGGCATATAACAGTATTTTCCATACACTGACCTCCGGACTGTACAAGGTCACACACATTTTGTCCAGCTGTTGCCCTCATATATATGGACCCTACACCACAATTTATGCGGGAGTCCACAACATCACTAGAATAATAGCAGGAATGCCAGCACTAAATAATGATAGTCCATTACCTAACAACCTCTTACTGCATGACATCTGGACAAAGCCTGGTATATATGTGGAGGACAGCGGCTGGTACACAGTGCCATATTTGCAATATTGCTGTTATACACTGTGAAAGTTGCTGATGTTACAGAATTGGTTGCAACATACCCTTACTCAGGAATATGAAGTCAGAAACACAAATGGATGTTGCCATGTACAATAGCAATCAATGGAGATAATGTCACTATATCAGACACAACCTTATTACCAACATTAGGTTCCACACCTGAAGTCAACTCCTTGTTGGTCTGATACGACCATAAGCTAATCACCGTTGATGTCCACATCCCACCCCCCACCCCCCATTAAGGAAACCACGGTAAAAGATTTCTCCAAAGCCAACGTCATGCTTCTTAAGACAAAAATGGTGAACTTCATGACACCCATGCAGATGGGCAATACAGTTACAACTGCTGAATCCTACACAAATGCACTCTATAAGCATTTACAGGAGTGCATGGATCGTGTTCTCCTCCAAAAAAAGGAAGTCAATCTGGTGGTCCCCTGCCATAAACAAACTGTACACCAGAGGGAAGACACTGTTGCAAAAGAGAGTAAAATCCCATGAGTGGAGGAGCTCCCTGGTCAGCCTCAGTAAGAAGCTGAGATCCCTTATAGGATCCTCCAAAGCTAGCTAAGAAAACAAAATCACCACTGATTCTAATGACAACCACAAAGCATTCTATAGCTATGTCAAGAATCTCAATGGTAACACCCAGATCTACTCTGTGTTACAGCACAACGGCATGAAAATTACAGAACCAACTGATATTGCCAACATTCTGGCATATAGGTTCAGTGCTAACTTTACCCCCCCCTCACCCCCTAAAGGGCCCATATCTATACAGGAAGAATGCAGAGTCCCTGTAATCACAACTACGCAGGTAAAAGCTGCATTGTCTAAAGCCAAAAACACAGCATCCATGGGACCAGACAACATCCCAGGCTGCATTTTACATGAACTTCAGAACGAACTGGCTCCCCCCTTTAGCACCATGTTCAATAATAGCCTCACATCAGGCTTTGTGCCCACTGAATGGTGCACAGCAACAGTTATCCCACTCCACAAAGGGGGAGCCACCACTGATCCTGGGAACTATCGACCTATTAATCTGACAAGCCTGGTCTGCAAGGCCATGGAATGTATCATCATGGAACTCATAAACAAAGACATCGGTAACCTCCAAACTCTGGATCCCACCCAGTTCGGGTTTGTGAAAGGCAGATCATGCCTCCTGAACCCGATCAACTTCATTGAGGCAGTCACCAAAGCCGCATATGAGGGTAAGGTGGTTCACACAGCCTATCTTGACCTCACCAAGGCTTTCGACACCATCCCCCATTCTGGAATTATAGCTAAACTCACTAAACTAGGTATAAATCCCTACACTAGAAGATGGATTGCCAAATGGCTCACTGACAGAACCCACTTTGTAAAAGCTGCAGACTCCAAATCTGACATCAAAGCAGTGACAAGTGGAGTACCACAGGAATCCGTCCTGGGACCTCTCCTGTTTGGTATCTACTTCTCTGAAGTACAGGCTAACACAGAAGGCCTCTGGCTAATGAAGTTCACAGAGGACTGCAAACTAGGAGCCATAGTCAAGTCCCCAAATGATGTGGACATCCTACAGAAGGGCCTCGCTGAGACAGATGCCTGGTGTTAGAGCCATGGCCTCAAGCTCAATGCCAAAAAGTGCAGTGTCATCCCCTTTGGTAAAAACTCTGTACCCATGAACTACCACATAGGCAGCAATCTACTTAACACCAAATGCATGATAAGAAACCTTGGTACCCAGGTGGACAGTAGTCTCTCCTTTGATAGTCACATCACCACAGTAGTCAGGAAGTCCTTCTAAGTGGCACACTTCATCATAAAAGGGTTCTCATCCAGGAAAAAAGAGGTCATTGTTCCCCTCTACTTGACACTCATTAGACCCATTATAGAGTACAACGCCCCTTTTGGAATGCACCTCACAAGTCATCTGCAGCAGCTGGAAAGGCCACAGAAGTACCTCACAAAGAGGATTACTGGCCTCAAAGAAATTCCGTACACTGACCACCTCAAAAAACTCCAGCTTTATATATAGCATATCACCTACTCCGAGGTGATCTCTGCCTAACATATAAAGCTATCTCAAATGCAGAGCTGTTGGACATGCTACACCTAAAGAAATCCCAATCCCTCCAAGCTAAACGCTCTAGGGACCTAAACCTTGTAACCACAATAAACAGGACATACTGGAGGGATAGATTCCTGTCCCAGAGACTTCCCATACTCTGGAACAGGCTACCCATCTATGTCAAACAAAGTTCTTCATTAACACTCTTCAAGAAAAATCTTGATGAGTGGATGGGAAATAGGAAATACACCTCGGGGATCACTTCTGTGTCTCTGCTCGACAAGTGGCACAGGAAAATAGCTTTCTTGGGTGGCGTAAGCCAGGGAACCTTGTTGGCTAGGCTTATGTAGGCCCTTGGGCTGATAGCCTAGTACCTACCTATGAACCTAGGAACCTAAGACTTGTGTGGTGAACAGACAAAACATAATAGCCAATCCTTTGGCTATGATGTGGATAGGCCCACAGTTGAGAGCTATGCAGGCAGACTGCATTCCATGCAAAACCAGCATGTACACACAAACCCTGTAAAACCAGCAGTATTCAATGCATATAACAGCAATAATCACGCTATTTGTAGGTCTGTAAGCTTATACAAACATGTATTTGGCCTGTGTCCGCAAGTCCTGTTGTAAGAGGTATTGTTACCTGCTGTTTGTATCACTGCTGCCCACACACAGGAAGAATGTCTTCCATACAGGAAAGGTAAAGGGACAACACCCACATGATGTATTCATTTATAGTAGTGGGTTACTATGACACTGGCTATTGGAAGTACTACACAGCTGGCTGCATGCAGTTAGCAAGTGAGGAACACCAATTAGTGCAGAGGCCATCACCTGATCATGAGCATCATCTACACAAGCCATGCTACAACCTATTAAAACCAGCTCAATCCCTGTAGTGGAGAGAAAGAGAGAGAGAGAGAGAGAGATAGAGAGAGAAACAAACAAAAAAACTCAGCAAAACCAGAAATGATAGTAAAAAACAAAAATAATACTAAAAAGAAAAAAAAACAAACAAGGGAGACATCCTGTAGTGCAACACAGAAAAGAGCATACTAATAAAACAGGTATGTGAAACATGTCAGCATGTAATTGAATGTAGTACTTGGTCTGTAATAATGGAACAGATGATTTTGAAAGCTTGATATGTGCCATCAAGTCTTGCTGTAATGATGTCCTGCTGAACAACTGCTATGGACATAACATCTGGCCCTATGGGCAGAGGGCCATACCTGCCAACTGTACGGATCTGCACAAAATGACAAGATGTAAGCCATCATAGTGTTTGTTCCCTTCCTCCAAATATGTATATTAGTCTGGCAAATAGCTGAAGGTGGAAGTAATGAAGTCATGATAGACACATGAGTGTCAGACCCCACCCCTTTCAGAACAGTCATGTAATGTGACATATGTGGGGGGCAAACACCTTGGCTGGGGGGTGTTTGGAAATCGTAAGCCCATGAGCCCCCAAATGGAAACAGTGGGACTGAGGTTCCCACCCATGAACAGCCACCACTGCACCTTCACAGCCCCAAAGGTGGCTGTGCTGGGGGCTGGGTGGGAGGGGCAGGCTAACCCTCTAAATGTGCCATGCAGCCCTCAAGCTGACATAGTAGATCTCCAAACTCCCTTCAGAGCTCGCTATCCACCAATCTCCTGACCTGACTACAGATGACAGTTTCTTGTGAGTGCCCACTCCCAGGGAGGGGCAAGCCCCATCCCTTGAGGCGGTTCCACCTGAAGGTGTTGCAGGACCAGTGGATGAGGATGTCCCAGGGTGGGTCCCAGATGTGCTGGAGTCCACAGCCAGATGAGGTGGGAGTGGTGGGTCCGCTGGGACCGGCCTTCCCAAATGTGCTATGGTGTTGCAGTTTTAAAACATATGTGGGTTAGTAATAGTCAACACAATCCAGAATTAGTTATAACAGCATGCATAGATATTCCCATTAACCCAAAACACCAGATTTGGAACAGTTGCATAGCAAAGAGAACACATGTATATATGGAACCACAGTGGCCATTACAAAGGTATGCAGGTTACAGTGATAGCAACAGGCCACCAATGATAGTATTTCAACATGGAACATTAATAGAAACACATTTCAATATTTATTGAATGATAGGACATATGTCCCAACACTAGGTTTGGTGTAAACATACCCACTGATTTGTTTATTTAGATTATTGTTGCAGATATGGTGTGGGGGATGCCAATTAATAACATATATCCTTGTAGTTCTCACAATTTTAATGATCATTGCTCTAGGCATTAAGGTACAGGTATTATTACAGTACCCTATGGTCTTGGTTTGGCCAATGGCATGTTTGCAAACAAGTGTATACTTCAACTGCTTTATAGCTAAATTCTACATCTCTTACCTGGTATACCTGTGGAGGTACCTGACTGTTTCTACACATATTCCCAGATTCTAAGCTAATATTATGCACATACCTCTCAGTTTCTTATTGCACACACTCTGGTCAAAGCTTGAAAACATGGGGGTAGAAATGGGACATATTTTGAATATTGCTCTCATAAACTTGCAGGGCTGATAGAGTGACAGGATTTGTTTTTACATACATTTTCTGAAGGTTTTGAGGTCTGAAAATCAAATGTATGTCATTATTTGTTGACTACAAATCTGAGATCATCCCACTGATTTGTCACGGGACAGGGGAACAGGCAGAAAATATGAGCCAATTATCTGGACATTCTGAAAGGATGTGTACAGTTGAGAGGTATGATTATGCATATAGCTTACTACCACTCCCATGATTCAAACCATGGCTGTGTCTGATAAAAATATCACAATTTAAATGTCAGCAGAGTGTACTGTTTGGATATTGCTGTCTATCTCTTCAGTGTTTTCTATCTAAGTATCTCATAGTTGTACAATCTGACCTTGTAATTACAACAGTCTCATAGAGACATTCCTGGACATATTTTTATGTAGCAGTGTGAGAAACAGTGGTTGACACAACAGTACTATTCTGATATCAGATGTTCTGAATGCTACATGTCAGCCATACAATACCAGAGTAAATACTACTAGTCCAGGATTCAATCTTTATTGGCAGGCACAGTTTTCTTATCTGACAGACCTGTGGAGGGAATGTTTGTTAACACTACCTGACTGTTTCTACACATATTCCCAGATTCCGAGTTAATATTATGCACATACCTCTCAATCTCTTAATGCACACACTCTGGTCATAGCTTGACAACATGGAGGTAGAAATGGGACATATTTTGAATATTGCTCTCATAAACTTTTGGTGAGTTGCTAGAGTGACAGGTTTGTTTTCATATACATTTTCTGAAGTTTTGAGGTCTGAAATTCAGATGTATGTCATTATTTGCTGCCTAAAATTCTGAGATCATCCCACTGATTTGCCAGGGGGACAGGGTAACAGGCAGAAAATATGAGCCAATTATCTGGACATTCTGAACAAATCTGTACAGTTGAGAGGTATGATTATGCATACAGCTTACTGCCACTCCCAGGATTCGAAGCATGGCTGAGTCTCCTAAAACTACAACAATTTAAGTCATAGTAGAGTGTGCTATTTGGATATTACTGTCTATCTCTTCAGGGTTTTCTAAGTCTCTCTTGGTTGTACAATCTGACCTTGTAATTACAACGGTGTTATACAGACATTCCTAGACATTTTTATTATGTAGCACAGTGTGGGTAACAGTGGTTAATACAACATTACTATTCAGAGAATGCAACACTAAAAATGCCATATGATACCAGAGTAAACACAACCAGTCCAGCATTTAGAGCTTTATTGCCAGGCAGTTACAGTTTTATTTAAAAACAACTTATATAGGACTATTACTGTCATATTGTCTGGTTTATTCAATGCAACCCATACACAAAACAGTTTTTATACTGGCAGCTGACTTTCTACTACTTTTATATTTATTTGGTATGACTACTACAAGCAGGATTGTTACTCACCAGCCTAGCAATGCAGCCTTTGCAGCCTACTCACATGGGCTTCCTGATGCACAGCCTACTCAGCTGCAGCTGTAAGGGAAATAGAGAAATATTTAGCCATACCTATCCATCATATACACAGGCTGGACATTATTAAACAGTTACTGGTATGAGTACTTACACACTGTTGGGACATCACCCCTCTGCTTTGATTCTTGGATTCAGTGGTCAAAGACCTCCATCTTCCTCTGTTTCAAGTCAGCATAGTGGTGCCTGACCTGCTTACCAGTCCGAGGGATACCAATGGCACTGGTGAGGTCATGGGCAAGATGGTCCCTGGCTTCTGCTTTATATTGGGAGCCTTGGTACTGGCCCTGCAGAAGTCTCTCATCATGTTTTTTTACCAGGAGTCCAACCATGACTTTGGACTCCTGGATGCCCCAGCGCTGTGCACAGAAGTGCATGCCCTCTCCGACTCCAGCAATTCTCCCTATGGTGAGGTCATGGACAAGATAGTCCCAGGCTTCTGCCTTATATTGGGAGCCTTGGTACTGGCCCTGCAGCAGTCTCTTGTCATTTTTTTACCAGGAGTCCTACCATGACTTTGGACTCCTGGATGCCCCAGTGCTGCACATGGAAGCTCATGCCGTCTCTGTCTCCAGCCATTCTGCCTACAGTGGGAAGCTGCAACCAGTTATGAGCTGTATTCCCACCTGTGGGGTTTAAATAAAGATGATTTCCTGCCCTTTGCCATGGTTGGACAGTTTTGAATATGCTGAGCTGAGCTATGGGCAAACCTGCTTAGCTAAGGTTGGCATTGCTTAAAGGGACAGGTTCAGCACTGCTTACCAATGGGCAAATCCACTTTGCTGGGCTACTCATTGCTTAGCAGTCATATTTACAAAGCCATGCATCTGGAGCATTTCTCCCCAGGCCCCCACTGAAAACTGGCTTGTTCCAAGTCGGACTTTCCCGGTTAACAAATGTTAAATAAATAAATAAATAAATTTACACAGTGCTTACATCTGCTAAGTAGAGCTGTGCAAGGCTTAGCATTGCTTATTTTTCATTTTATAGACTGCATCATTGTTTCTCTCTACTCATCCCTCACCAGACCCATTATAGAGTACAATGCCCCCCATTTGGTATATATCTCACAAGATACCTGCAACAATTGTAAAGGCCACAGAAATACCTCACTAAGAGGATTACCGGCCTCAAACAGATGCCATACACAGACCATCTCAAAAAACTCCAGCTCTACTCTATCACATATCGCCTACTCAGAGGTGATTTCTGCCTAGCATACAAAGCTATGTCAAACCCAGAACTGATGGACATGCTACACTTAAAGAAATCCCAATCTCTCTGAAGCACATTCTCCAAGGACCTAAACCTTGTCACCACAATAAACAGAACATGCTGGAGGGATAGATTCCTGTCCCAGAGACTTTCCATACTCTGGAACAAACTACCCATTCATGTCAAGCAAAGCTCCTCATTGGCCCTCTTTAAGAAAAATCTTGATGACTGGATGGGAAATAGAAAATACATCCCAGGGATCACTTCTGTGGTACTGCTTGACAGTGGCACAGGAAAATCATTTTCTTGGGTGGCAAAAGCCAGGGAACCTTTTTGGCTAGGCATATATAGGCACTGGGGCCGATAGTCTAGTACCAACCTATGAACCTATTAAGATTTACCAAAATGTGGCATTGTATCATGTCACATTGAAAGTGCAACATTAACAAGTTAAGAAAGTTGCCCTTTCTCATTTGTCAGTAAATGTCTATTTGACTGAGATATTGGCAACATTTAGGATACCCATGTACTCACAAAATATTAAACAAAGAGTGCAAACAATGCTTTTTATTTATTGTGCCTCATTCCCTTATCTATGCTATATCATTTTTATTCCATATGGTATATATATCAACAAGTAATGTACTCCCTTGAATATGCAAGACATTTTTTAGTAAGAGGAACTAACTGTAGTCAATAAAAATGCATTTGAATATTAGGAATGTTACTCTCCTAATTCAGTCAATGTACTTTCAAAGTTTTTTGTAAGTCTTCTCCCTGACACACCCTCAGTAAGTGTATATCAGATAGAGGAGACTGAGAGGTATGCATTCTTTTTAATTTTAAATGAGTTGCACCCACTGCTAGATCAATTTCTCTCTCTCTATCACTCACACACACACACACACACACACACACACACACACACACACACACACACACACACACACACATGCATACATGCACACACATACATACATACACACATGCATAATTCTGCTTTCATGCATGCAAGCACCCATACATTCACTCGAACAGCCAGAAACATAGACTCTTACATGCACGTAATTTCTATTTTCTATTTTTCTGTTTTTTTTAATTAGCAACTTGTTATAATTTTACACTTGCTAAACAGCAAAACCTTAGCTAAGTGAGTGTAAAAATGGCTCCATCAATCTCTTTCTCTCTCATTTTCATGCATACTGCACTCACATACATGGATATAAACATGCACCCACTTTCTTTCTTTTTTTAATTTTTTGTTTGTTTTAATTTTACACTTGCTAAACATCTACAGGGCTGGCTTAGTGACTGTAAAATAATAGTGGTCATTAACTTTGCTACAGTCCAAGCTCAACAGCAGCTTAATATGCTACTGTGAAGCTGCAGACTTGTTTTTCAGTAGGCATTACTGGTACATTAACACCCTGCTGGAAAATGTTTGTTCTGCAAGCAGAGTGATGATGTACAGGTCACCTGTTTTTTAATACTTTGTAACAAGGTCAGGTATTTTTACATGTGTAGTCTAAAGAATGTGCTACGGTTGTGATATCTACTTGGCTGCCCTCCACATCATTGGAGGTGGTACTATGATAGTCTCCATTTCTACTTGTACATTATGAATTGGTATTGTTAATGCTGCAATTTATTATACAGTTACACAACTGTTGTCTGCATTATGGAAATTAAATATCTGTTATTTTATGAATTTGTGGTGGGGGGCTATCTTAACTTGTGTGAAGTCATAAAGAGCATTACCTTTCCAATTGTTATATGCTTGATGGATGCATTCAGTCATACATAAGTGAGTTCACACCTGTCCTGTTGTGTAGTATAAATTTAATTTTGTATCTGTTTTCTGTTTCATTTCATACAAAGATTTGGTACCCAGGGCATCTTTACCCTGCAAGCTGCCATTCACTGATGTAGAAAATGAGGAAATTATTTATCCTTCTGTCACCATGGAGCTTTTCTCTTAGGGAGAAGTAGAGGTGACAAATCTGCCCAAGACATGATATGGCAGCAGGTGGTCCAATAACATCAATGCTGTCTGAGGGCATGGGAGAACTTACTCTTATGTATGATGCATGAAAAGTGATATGATCACCTCTACCCACTGTAGGGTGGCTGCAGTTGCCCGGGAACAAGTGGTGGTCCTGCTAACAAACCACCCCTGACTGAAACAGAGGACTTCCTGTCCAATGTCAGAGATTCAGGTAGCTCGGCAGAGGGTTCACACAGAATCCTTGATATTGGACCTGACGTATACAACAGACACAAAGTGTCTCAATCAGACCTCCCAGGTATGCAAAATAAAAATAACACAAATGTCATTCTATATATCTTTATATATATATATATATATATATATATATATATATATATATATATATATATATATATATATATATATATGTGTGTGTCTTATATGTCTGATATATCTAGAGATAGTGAGAAGTACAAGAGGAAGATACAGAAAGATGTTTGGAGAGGTATTCAACTGGTTAGTACATTTTTGTATGAGATGATTTTTAATCTGCACATGTAAAAGGGATTGTTCTGTATTTCTTGTTTCTTTTGCGCTGTGATACTTATCAGCCTTCTTTCCTCTCCCTTCTTTACATACAGGGATATCTGGACTGCAGGTGCACATGGTAAGCACACATTTTGTATTGTTAATAGTGCATATAAGGAAGATTTAGATGTAATTGAGACTAATATGTATTTTGCTTTAGCATCTATTATAGTTTGACATACCTTTTGTATGACACAGTTTTGATCATTTTCATTCTGTATTTCTCTCTTTGTTGTATTTACTGCTTGTTATCATAGCTGATCCTGACAGTGGCACTGAGGAACACCTACCACCTGATGTCAGAGTATCAATAGCCACTGAAGATCATGGTGGCAATAAAGTGGCACAGTCTAGGGGTGCAAAGGGTCAGTCTGACACTGAGGTTGTGGCTTCCACATCCCCTGCCTATACTTCAGACATAGTCAGTATGCTTACACATACCCATGACATGGAGCCCTCTGATATAGGACAGGTGGAGGGTGAGTCAGTTGATGATGATAGTGTGGTTACTTTGGCTGCAGAGCTATTTGATTCACTCCATAACCATAGTAAGGGTGAGGTGCCACACAAGCAGGTTGGAAGAGGTGCTCAGAGGACGTCTGCTATCCACCCTCCTCCTGATGCTGTTGTGCCATTAGGATCCATCAGGCATATGTGTAGGGCTATAATGGAGGCACAGACATATTCCACCTGGGCCTCAGAAGAGTGTCAAACATCATGCATTCTGACATGTTTGAAAAATGTGGGTGACTCTTTGGGCAGGATGAATGACACATTGCATTGGGCAGTGCCTGTGATGGAACACCTTCTGGCAGAGGGTGGGCTTCCATGTGGCTTGGGAGCAACTACATCTTCTGGTGTTAGCAGATGCAGCCTTGCCAGATACTACTCCCATAGTGGCACTACTTCAACTGCTACATCACTGATTGCTGTGTCCTCACCCAGATATGGTAGGCCACAGGGTTGTGCTCCTGGATCTAGTTATGAGATGAACTCATCCAGCAGACATTACTCAGGCTCAGGAAGCACCCAACCTCTAGCCAGGGCCATGTAAGTAGCAGTGTAACTCCTGGCAGAGGTAGTTCACATGGTTGGGGGTGATGACACTGAACTGACTACTCTACCATATATGCCTGTCTGAGATGCCAGGATGTAGTGCTAACACAGTGATTGACTGTGTTTATGCAGACACACACACACACACACACACACACACACACACACACACACACACACACACACACACACACACACACACAAAAACGACACTTGCCCATGCTACCTCACACACATGCAAGCTATCTAAACAGTATTCTTGAGTACTATGCATCTCTTGTTACTGGCCCTGACCACTGTGTATTTTAATAAATACATGAGTTTCCTACTTTCACACACTCACATCTTTGATGTCAGCCCTGCCTTCCTGCTCCCTCAAAGCACCTTGTACAAATGATGATGACTGCGCCCTGCCCTTTGCACATTTATTTGTGAATTGGGGTTGCATACATGTCTGATGCACACAGTGGATAGCTACTGCTTGCCTTCTCACAAGCTTGAATTAATCAATATGTAATGCAGAAGAAAAAGGTTTAGATTTTTTGCTCCTACTCATTTGAGAATTATAGTTTATATAATTGTTAAACCTAATTGTACATCAGTTAGCATTCCAAATAAAGCAGTAATTTCAGTCTTGCTTCTTGGTATACTTATGAAAATGATGTTATAATGGTCCTGTACTAGGGTTTATAGACAGTGGTCAAGTGAGATGCTTGATGCACATTATTGGGTAGAATACATAGTTGTATTTTGCAAACATCAGTCATATAAGGTATTACTGACATAAGTGTGCATCTCAGAAAAATGCTCTGCTTAGGGGCATATACACATTTCCACATGAAAGTACTCAGTTATGTACCATTTTTTTTTCTCTTACAGGTTCCACACTTACCTTGTCATTATTACAGGTACATATTGTGTCCTTGGGGGTTTTATCTGTACATACCTCTACTTGGCAGCACAATCTACAGCTGGTGGTTCCCCCTCAGACTCCTCATCTGTATCTGCTTCTGTAGGCTCTGTCTGTGGTCCTTGAAACTGTGGTCCTGACTCATGCTGTCCTTCTTGAAGCTGTTTCCTAAGATTTATATTGTGTAACATTGCATAGGCTGTGAGTAACTGTCAGAGGTGCCTGGGTCATACTGCAGGGCACCTCCTGATGTGTCTAGATAATGGAACCTTGATTTGAGCAATCCAAACACATATTCTATGATAGTCCTAGTTTGAGCTTGGGCCTCTTTGTATCTTTACTCATTGGAGTTGTGTGGGTTTCTCATGGGTATCATGAATCCGGGCTCTTGTACATAACCTGCGTCCTTCATGAGATGCACTTGTAACACACCTTGTGTACAGCTCACAGGTGTGCCATATGTGTGAGTCATGAAAACTGCCTGGGTTACCTACACAGACATTGCACATGATCCCTTGAGCATTATAGATAACCTGACAGTTTGTAGAGTGGTATCCTTTTCTGTTGATGTATGTCTTTCTGTGCTCACTAGGTTGGGCTTTTATTACTATGTGTGTGCAACCTATGGCCCACAACACTTCAGGGAAGTATACTATTGCATAACATTTCTGCATGATTCTTGATCTCTCCTATGGGATGTGTGAGGAGCAGATGTGATCCCTTGCATGTTGTAGCATTTCATTTAAAAACTGATGTTATATTCTACTGGGTGATGCCTGTGACACCTCTAATATATCCCCTCTAGGTCTCTAGAAAGTACCAGTAGCTAATATACATTGTCCTACACATTCCTTTGTTTCCACTATGATGCATTTTCCATTATTTCCCTGGGGTCTGAGGTGGGGGTAGCAGAGGTTGCATAGTTCCTCTAGTGTTTCCCTGTCCACCCTGTATTGATCTGCAATTTCTTTTTTTTTTTTCTTCTTTTTTCAAAACAGGTTTATTGTTTTAACATATAAGAGAAATATCATAACAATTTTATACAAGTAATTAAAAATAGGTATTATTATAATATTCAACAAAACAACTAAAGTATTTACAAAGACATCCACTACAATCAGATCAATTAATTAAACTAAAATATCATGCTATTGAAATTAAAATTTTTTTAACAAATTTTGTAAATTATCCCATACAATAAAATAAGATGTTTTTCTGTTTGTTCTAGTCCTAATTGTGTTTATTTCCATATGGCACACTATATTCATAACATTTTAAATTCATTGAACGAAGGAGGTGTATCTGAAATCCAATTTCTAGTTATTATTTTCCTAGCCACTGCTAGAATAGACCATAACAAGGGAAGCTTAACCTTTTTAACATTTTGAGGTACAGGTGTGTTGAATAATATAAGAGATTTAGAAATAATGAAATTATCTGTAAAAAGAGCCTGCAAAAATTCATTAATTGACTTCCAGTATTCTTTCAATTTTATACAGTCATAAAACATATGAGCCCAGTCAGCATTAATTTCTACATTACATCTCTTACATAGATTATCTTTATTATTTATTTTATTCATCATCAAAGGTGTATAAAAAGATCTATGTAAAAATTTCCATGTATAAAGTCTCCAGACAATGGAAGATGTAGTTCTGTAAGCAGATTCCAATATATATTGTTTATCTTGTTGATTTGGTGGGTCCCCATTAATAGAAGTGAAATAATTCCAGTATGAATCTACACTGTAAAAAGTTTCTTGTCTGATAACTTTATGTATGTATGAAAGTTTACCTTTATCAGAAACTTTATGTTGTAAATTTAATATCAAGTAATCAATCAGTGTTGGAATAGATTCTTTAACAGTTATAGACATTAAATCTATTTTATTAATGAGATGTTGTCTAAAGGTCTGAACCTCTAACCAGCAAGTTTCTCTTAGATCAAATTCTTGTTTTAAGAAATCTAGATTTTTAACTTTATTATCAGATATCAACTGATACCAGTACTTTAGATCATTATCTATAGCTAAATGAGTTCCTTCAAAAGTAGATGACAAAAGCATACCCTGAGTATACATTATAGGAAATACAATAAAATGCCATTCCCTATACTTAGGGTGCATGAATATAAAGTTACGATAACTAATAATAATATTTAATGGGTAACAAACCATATGTTTAGGTGTAATAGGTGAAGTACAAAATTCCTTTAGTAACCATAACATGGAGTTATTTACAATCATATTTTTATGTGTTAAGGAGATTTTCATGAAGTGTATACTAATTAGCTCCCAATAATCTTTCCATTTTGTGACATATGACTGATCTATTAATAAAGTAATAACTTTTACAATAGAAGAGATAGTATATAAATTAAAGTCTGGAAAAGAAATACCCCTTGAGACCAGCTATTAGTATGTTTCTTTAATGCAATCCTAGGTCTATTAGGTGCCCATAAGAAATTTAACATTAGTGTGTTCAGTTTCTTGATAATTATTTTTGTAGGTGGAAATATTATTGATTGTATTAAGTATAAAATCTTGGGGAATATTATCATTTTAATAATTGTAAGTCTCTCCTCCATAGTAAAAAACATATTATTCCAGGTATTAAAAAGATTTTGTATATTAAGAAAACAGGTATTATAATTATTATATATAATAGATTTAATATCTTTAGATAGTATTATACCTAAATAAGTTATCTGACCTGAATTGGGTACATATTTAGTAAAATCACTAATGAGAATATTTTTTCGTGTATATATATAGGTAGTATTTTAGTTTTTTCTTCATTGAATATTAAACCAGAAATACTTTTAAAATTCATCATGTTATCAAATAGAGACTGTATAGAAGAATTAGATCCTGCTGATGTAATTAGAACATCATCTGCAAAAGTTGAATTTTGGATGTTGTATTTTCATCTATTTCAAAACCCTCTATGTCAGTACTGTTTCTGATCAAATTAGCCCAAGGCTCCATTACTAAAGTGAATAATAGTGGAGAAAGTGGACATCCTTCTTTTGTACCTTTAAGAATGGGTATTTTTGTGAAACATATGTTCCTACCTTAATATAAGCCAACGTTCCTTTGTATAAATGTTCAATTAGATTTACAAATGCATCCGAGAAGTTTGTGCACTTCATTAAGGTAAACAGATAGTCCCAACTTACTGAATCAAATGCTGAACTTATATCAAGACTAATAAGTGTTAAATCTTTCTTTTTCCTATTTGCAAAATCTATTAATGTTAAAGTTCTTCTTATATTATCAAAAGTATTTCTATTTACAATGAAGCCTGTCTGATCTATATCTATAATGCCGGAATTATTGTCTTCAATCTATCAGCAAAGATATTCATAAACATTTTATAATCAACATTAAGTAATGAGATGGACCGATATGAAGAACATCTAGTTGGATCTTTATTAGGTTTTAAAATTGGTGAAATAAATGTATATTGCCAAGATGGGGGGGTTAATAACTCAGTTTGGGCCAAAATAAAAACCTTATGTATTAATGAATA